>NW_022475994.1:867099-947089 GCF_009193645.1 Aspergillus pseudonomiae
AAAAAAAAAAAAAAAAAAAAAAAAAAAAAAAAAAAAAAAAAAAAAAAAAAAAAGAAAAAAAAAAAAAAAAAAGAACGAAAAGGCGAAAAGAGAGGTAAAAGGGTATCGAGTAGATCTGTACTCAATACAGCAAGTTCTCAAATGTCTCCGAGAACCTACAGCGATATCCCTAATTCACGATAAAACATCACCGTAAAGCCCATCAAACTTAATAGATAAGTAGTATATACCCACAGAAAGCACCACCCTCTAGTCCTCATCACACAACCACCCAACTATACCCACCATATCCCGAGCAGACCCATACATACATACCTCTACCACACCGGTCGGTTGTTATGGTTACCCTTAGGGTTAGTCGACAGATCAAACCCTCTCATCCAGAGCCAAGACCCAACAAGCCTTTTCCCAAAAAGCTTGTCCTTCGTCCCCTTGCATAATCCACCCCCTCCTTACTTAAAATATCCGGTATGGACGCGATGAAATAAATCCCTCATTGTGGGTACCGGTACCTACCTGCCTGGGGTATGTCTATGCAACCTGTTTCAACCTGCATTCTATTTTTACCCTTCCTTGCTCTCCGTGAATCAGAAGCGAATCTGCAGTTTCGGCCCCTGCTGGATGTGATAGGTGGTTTGCGTGGTATGGTGTTTATTCGCTTGTTTTTCTTGTCTGAAAATTTCCGGTTAGCAGAGAGAGAAAGAGAGTGTGTGGTGGCATTCCCCGAGTTAATTTTTGTTGAGGAAGGGAAGGGGGTATAGAGCAGTGACAAGGGTACAATACATACATACATGCTATACTCCGTACTGTATGTATTGAATGTATGTATGGATGGACAGATGTGTATGTATCTATACCGTACTGAACCATTCGACTTCGTTGATGCAACGTGTCCTCCGGGTTCAAGGCCTGGAACTGTCCACATTTCGGCCATTGTCAATCCATGGAATAAGGGTATCTAGAAATGGTAGCCGGCAAGGCTTGAGTCCACAGTGACCCTAGATACTGGTCACATGTTGTAGGTCTCAGCTCACCGCCGGATTCCCCCTAGAGCCCCCGGATTACATCACTCAAATAGGCACATATGTAACTCCATACACCGCTACACTGCAGGGGTGCTCGGTTGGGGTCATGCACATGATCTATCAAGTCTAGCCCGGTTCGGAAGTCTAAATGGTAACACAGAACTGAGCCCTGATTCCGACACAGCCGCGCCGACGACGAGGGACGCCCTCCTCTGACGTGGGATTCATTTGTCCACGGGGCTACGAATTCGCTACGTTTGCCCAGCTACTGTTTAGGTGAGGAGCCTGGTGGATGATCTGGGTAAAAGAGTATATAAGCAGCTAGGAATCAGGATGTCTATAGATGCAAGCCAAGATTGTGTATACATGTACTGGGCATCGTCAAAGTATTAGGCAATATTAGACTGGGACTGTTGTACCCGAAAACCACCAAATAGAGCCAAGAAAAGATACAAGGCAAGAGAAGAGCCAGAAGCAGATCGAGTTGAATGAACACTAGTCTTTATCGATTGAATGCTATAGTATAGTTTGACTGGGACTGGCTAATTGAACAATAATATCAGGCATTTCTCATCATCTCTCATCAAGGTCGTGAAGACGTGCGTGTCGTCACTCAGACGGTGTGGAGGTGGTGGTAACGTGCCGCGAACAGACCACAAAGCCAGAAAACTTGCGCTTGCCCACGAGTGCACTACTGCACCCAAGACGGCGGGTAAAAGTTGTTGTCATCGACCGGCGTAGCGGCGGGGTCAAAGAGCGCCGCGGGCCACATGGGATCCGCAGCAGACGTTGTGATCGGAAGGCTCGTCGTAGGGGTGGACATTGGTTTGAAGGTCTGGGCGTCCGACATGGCGTAAGTATCCTGCGAAGGGAGTGGCTTAGGTTCCATCCCCATATTGGCTTGAAGTTGATGCTCTAGTGCTGCTGTCGACTCATTAGCGGACTTGAGGAAGTCGTCAATGTTGATTGAGTCCAGCTGATTTGACGATAAGAGTTGCGCCTGAGGAAGGCCAATAAAAGATGACGCGGAACTTATGCGGAAATGATCGAGATCTGAGCCTTCACTCCCACTGGCGAGATCTTGAAGGTCATTACCCGCGTTTCCAAAGCCGGAAAACGGTACGAAATCCTCCACTTCGGAAATATCGCCAGACGACGATGGGGCTGGTAGACCATGGCTCATGGAGTTGTAGTCGAAGCTCGCGTAAGAGGGAGCCTGTGTGCTGGCAGCGGCAGGAACATCCGAGGAGTACAGAGGAAAACTTGACCAATCGACAGGGGGTGCATTGAATCCTGTAGGACCCAAGGGCATATCGTTGTCTGGCGATGTGAAAAACTGTTCCTTGTAAGGATCTTGGAACGCCATGGTGTTCACGGGCGATGTGGTCGTGGTCGGGAAAGTAGAGAAGGACGAGACATCAAGAGGCGGCACACTGGTCATGAGTGGATTTATGGGCGTCTTCCCCATGGAAAGGGACACCGGCTCGGCCTCAGTGGGCTTATTCATGGGCTGAGGCTGAGGGAAGAAAGACGAGAGGTCGAGTGGGGGTACTGTCGTCGGTACATCTTCCGTGGACACGACGGGGGCACTATCGGGAGACCCATGCTCAGACTTGACACGACGCTGAGGAGCGTGGGTGGGCTGCTGTTCCGGAAATGGTTGAGTCGCAAATGGTTCGTTCATCAAGGCCGCTTGAGTCAAGGGCAACTGATCGACGGATCGACGAGACACATCGGAGGTCGAGTGGATCGTATGAGACCGGGGTATCATGTAAGGCAGACCACATTTGTGAGCCATGTCATTGTGCTTATGAGCCGGTTTATGGTGACCATCTCGGAATATTGTAAGGGTGCTCTCCGACTTGGTCGAGGTCAACTGGGGCTTCTTGGGTGGCTCCGACAGAATAGTATGCTGGGGCGGAGGAAGACCAGTTTCCGGCACAGTATTTAGGTGGGGTTCCTTCTTCAGCGCACAGGTACAGCGCTGTCCATGAGTGCAGCCACATCTTGGACGGGAGTCCTCTGTAATGCAGATCAGAAACAATGAACCAGTGTACCAACTCCAACATGCTCACGCTTGTGATCCCGCTTATCATTGGCGTGGTGGGGATCTAAATCATGCTTGTGGCTGTTCTTTTTCTTGTCACCACACTCGCACTTTGTGTGGGTTGTCCGTGACTTGCGTAGGCCGCGACAGTGAGCGCATTGAGAGACTGGGCGGCCTTTTTTGTTGATGTGGGTCAAGGGGCGGTCTGTAATCTCCAGAGTCAATCATCTTTCCGGCTCAAAACAAAAGGAGGTGTCTATCGACTTACCACTGTGGTGACAGCTGCTGACACGGTGACCCCGGACGCAAGCTTCACAAGCCCACTTCTCGCCATCAATGAGCATTATCGCGGTTACTGGGTAGCAAACATGCGATGACTCGCGACGAGTATATAGGAAGTAATTTAAATTGTAGATCGAGGGGTAGATAGCACAGGGCTCTCTGGCTATTCTAATCGTTGTTTTTTTCTTTTTTCTTTTTCAAAAGTATTCAATAACCGAACAGGAAGACCTGTCGGGGGGTATCGAAAGTCCCGTCAACGCGAGGATTCGAGGTATAGTGTGCGGTCCGTCAGGGTGATCGGACCGACCGAGACCAGGAAAAACTCCAACAAAGCAAGGGTATCTCTTAACGAATATCCCAATGCACCAAACTAAGTCACAGAAAACGCCGTTTCACCTATCAAGGTGCAGTCGCAAGTACGAAGGTGAGGGTGCAAGACAATTAAGGTACCTGGCGAATAGCGCACACCCAGGAACCAGGAACCGGGGAAGGAGGGGGCAAGTCGGATCGAGACTAAGAAAGAGCCCAACGGATTATAGAAAAAGAGAAAAGGAAGAGAACAACTGAATGGGGGGCCAAAGCCTACGCACCGTTTGGCGCCGGCCGTGAGACAGGACACCAAATACCGGCTGTGGCGGCCAAGATAAAGGGGAAAGGCGATCGATCTGAAGGCAGAGTTGTGTGCCAAACCCTGTGAGAAGGAGAAAGGAAAAAGGAGAAGAAAAGAGAAGGAGGAGGAAAAGGCGGGAGGGAAGCGGGCGAAGAAGTAGGTTAGGTTAGGTTATGTTAGCTGACTCCCGACCCGTTCTACTCCAACTTAACTTGGGGGGGTAAAAGTGAAATGGACAGGGTTAAGGCGGAAATGGCCCAGGTCAAATGTGGAACATTTCGGCGTCCGCAAGGGAGTTGCGTCAATGGTGGCTGTGTCTCACCGGAGTCAGCCAGACCTGGTACGAGAACAGACCGGAATGAAACAATTTTATTTGGATAGATGGCCGGAGGGGAACCCAGTGCTTAATATCATTGTTTTCAATTCGAACTGAGGTTATCTGTTTTCTTTAAGGATGCTACTTTGATTTGTCACAGTTTCTTTACTCGATCAATCCAAGGTCCAGGATGTTTCACGCATGGACATAACTTTTCTGGTGAGGACTTGTCATGCACCCCGAGTATGGAATGCTTCGTAGTCTGCTCCACAGTACTCCGTACATGGATGTCCATGGTTATTACCGTATTGTACCTTTACAGGTGCTTTGTCCCTCGTGCTGAAGCTACCCGCACATACAGAACTTATGCACTCCTCACAGCACTCAAGCTCATTTGTCTTCCTTTCCTGTTTCCCTTTAGCTAAGGAGTAATCCTTGAAGTCAGCCCTGCACGGGTCAGAATTTTCATGGTACAGTTTGGTAAAGCTGCATTTGCGGATGTGTCCCGGTTCTTTGGTAGTGGCTGCCTTCCTCTAGGTAGGCATAATCCAAAAGTTGGCGATGACAACACAGCCAGTGATAGCGTCACACAGATTGGCATTACGCACAAATTATTGTCCGGTCCAGAGCAATTGCCGTAATAAGAATTCTAGATCAATTTGTAGATTATGTTATGACTGTTCTCCAACAAGTTGTACGAGGAAGTACAGATCTACTTACATAAAATGTATGCATGCAGGTATATGTATGGTCATATCTGGAGTCTCAATCACAATCGACAAAAAAGAAAAAATTAGAAAATAAAATAGAAACTAGAAAACTCAGCACAGACACAGGCTTGTATGTACCGTATCTTCTATTCAATGCAAGGGGTCTCTGACAACCGCTACCACAGAGCGATTCTTCTCATCCAAACCTATTCAATCACTTGCGACGCCAGCCGCGATTTACGCCTGAATTGTTAGGGTCGTTATTTACCATGGGTTAGTCACTGGTCGTTGTTCAACCTAGGGAACGTAAAGGTGGATAGGTAGGTTTTAGGGTACAAGACCACTGAACGACTGGAGAACAGAGGCTTGGTACGGAAACTTGGGGAGACTGGACCAAACTCTGTCCACTACTCGATGGATCCTGTTACGAAATTTCTGGGGCAGAACCCGGGCCGGCGAATACTTGACTACTGTGGATTTTCTAGACCGAGTTTTCGTGCTTGTTGAATTTGCTTTTCAGAAAGGTACTGGTAATACCTAAGAGTACCCGATAGCGCCAAGTGTGCCCGGATGTCTACGTTTCGCCTTGTCGACCACAAAAGATAGTCTCTGATTTCAAGTGACCGACCGTCCATTAGTGCCCTGTAGAACTACAACAATGGACATGGGATCCCAGATTCTTTGCCACTCTGCTACGGTCAACTCTTCTAGAATGTCAATTTGGATGTTCCATGCAGAGCAAAACCTTCCAACTGAGCCAGTCATTGGAAGACTTTATCAATATGGTTAGACAGGCACCAACAGTGGACCATGGTTGTCAATGCGGTGAACCGATTTGAGTTGAACTTTGCTTCAGTGCCCGGCGCTCTTTCACGGCAGGGTTGCCCAGTATCACCATGGCACGAATGGGCAAAGATAAAGATTGATTGGCATGAACGCCATCGTTCTCCGTCTGCCAGCCGTGTCAATGACTAATTTTCTATTTGATAAATGTTGGGACCCAGGGAAGTGAAGTCAGATCTTCTGCGCCCACAGTTACGAACTGTATTGTATTGTATTGTATTGTCGTGTATCCAGTCAAGCGTTCCAAGGCTCAATCATTAAACGAGTCAGCGTCGCCATCCCAGCACTTCGAAGTACGTCAAGCCCAAAGCAAAGATAACCGTACCTTGCCTATCAGAGATCGAAGCAGTCAGGGCTAGGAAAATATTTACATCACCGATCATTCGCTCGTGGTTGCCATGGTTGGCCCTCAGATCTCCCATCGCGACATCACGGGTTGTAGGGACTCTGAAATGGCGTCACAGCTGCTTGTTTAGGACCTTTGCAGCGGTCTTGCCGGCCGGTCATGTGCAGTGGAGGGGGCCTGATCTGCGCGGCGTTGGCGCATGGCTGCTCCACCAATGATAACCTCTTTCGGAGAGAAAATGGGGTCCTTTCGGACCTTCCGTCTTCTCTCGTCAGCCAGTTGAGAACTAACAATCGTCCTAGATTTGGAAAGTCCAGGGCTATAGGCAACTGTTAGGTATTTTGGAACCATTTACTACGTACTCCAGTATGTATTGTATATTTGCTGCCGGACAGAAGGATGATCACCGGCTCTCTATTCCAATGAATACCATGCCTCCTACGGTCTAGACGCTAGAGCGCGCAATAATTATATCAATCCGAGAAGACTTAAGTATACGAGAATATGAGAACCATAAACCTACCAACAAAACACCGCTTTGAGAGCTTCAACACTTCTTCAACAGGACAAGATTTGACTTCCAGAACAGAAAACCCAACCTATCAGTACTGCGTACACAGTGTCTCTCATACTCAGACTACCAATAAATAAGCCCATTCGCACGAGCAGTATCGGCCCCTCCCTTATCTGGCCCAAATACAACTGTAAAAAATTTATTTCCCAATTGACTCGGACTGCGCACTGAACTATGTTGGACTAGGCCTAGATAAGTAAGAGTAGGTTTAAGTCCCACAATGCGGATACGGTCCGTTGACTGGGGCAGACCAGCGCGCAGTAGATTGAAACAGATCCACCGGGTTGTGAAGCCTTCTACTCCAGAGGAAAGCGACCATGTCAGAGACTGAGTGTGGCTTATTTTATGGGCCCGAGTGTGAAAACTGAGAGACATGCACTGTTATGAATACCACTGGCAGGCCTTAGATTTAGTAGATCTCATCTTGATATCTTCTGTCTGCCCTTACCGTGGACGGCTAAAATTGCACCATAAGACGATCCCTACGTTGAAGCGGCGGATCAACAAGTGGGACTATCTATAGACTGTCTGGGGATTGGCCTTGGGGTCCGATTGTGATCCACAAGTGGCCAAGTGAGGTATAGTTCGAGGCACCACACACGAAGTGTACCTGAGGTAGAGGATGATGGGCGGCCGATTGAGCGGGTCTGAGTTGGCTTCTTCTGCAAATAGAGCCCATGAAATCAAGTTGTATATAGTGATCCTTTGTTTGTACGGAGTACACGACGGATCCACTGCTGATATCAAACATTGCCCGACTGACAGGTTTTGCGTACGGCTACGGGGTGGTAGTTAAAACTTAGGACTCCTTTGTGCCCATGTGGAGTGCGCCAGCTTCCTGGGACCAGCTAGAATATGAGGTTGCCACTGGGCGGTGTCAAAGTAACACATCCAAGATAACAACAATCAACTGCTGGATCAGAGGAGTGATAATCTATTCCAAAATCTGGATGTAATAGTAGCGGGGCCCGAAGCGTTCTGCTATTATTTTATATACTGATGTACCGTATATCTCATATTGACAATCGGGCTTACCCCAAAATAAGTTCGAGACGTTGACGAACTGCAAAAGAAATTGAGTCAATATTAGCTCTGAATGGCCTGGAGCTTCTGCTGCTGTGTAAGGCGGTGTTAGAGGAGGAGAAAGAGGAAATATTGAGGATATTAGCATGGTATTGGCTCGATATCCGTACACAATGTACTGTACTATGTGCTGGTATAAGATACCCACCTTCGTCAATACTACACTCACAAATGGAAAAGAAGTATCCATGGAGTAGTTTTATAGGTTAATCAGTCCTGCCAATTTATAATACCAAAGGAGTTGTGGGAAAAATTCAATATATCGTCGGCTGACCGTATGCTCAATTCTGTGAGGCTATCCTAAACCAGCAACTCAAACTCCTGGTAAGAAATACTAACAAGCCAAACAATTTCACAGATACTCCGTAGTGTAAATTCCCAAATAAAGATATACTATATCTGCATTAGTATGCCTATTGCATCGTCAGCGAGAGTTGGAGGTGTGGTTACTTAGCGAGGGCAGCGAAAATGTGGGGACTATACTGCTAGTCTTCCCAATATATGATACTATAAAATGTTACGAGCAGATGTGGGAACAGAAGTCTGGCCTTCAAGGGGCTTTAGAATACAGTAATGACAAAAAAAAATGATGGTGGTGGTGTCGGACTGACATCATCTGCGACGTTGGGTCGAAAGAGTTACTTTAAATGCTTCATGTACAAGACGGATCAGGTTAAAATCGAGGGATGCGATCATGATTCCCTGAGCTCAAGAGATCTCGCCCCAATCTACCAAAATGATAATTTCGCCCCATAGAAGCCCTCGACCTCCGATATTCTTCCGCCTGAGATGCGGTTTGGTCGAGTTCTGGGCCGGTGGGAAATAGTATTAATCCGTCGCTGGACGCAGAAACAAAAAGCCGGTCCTCCGCGTCGGCGCGATCATCCAAGTATGAAACTATATTCTCGTCCCCGAGCCTTTATCAGATTCAGCGATCCTCATTTCTGTAATTCAGTCGCGCGATCATGTTTGCTGAGTCTTGCGAATTGCGCCGAGGGCAATCGGCACTAACCCCTTCAAAACTGCCCCCCGCCCAGGCAGTTTTAGCCTGTAAAACCTTGCCTGCTGTCCTCGCGTCTTCCGTCCTTCAACACTCTCCCTCTTACATCTCCCGGAGCGTCGCTCCAACGCCCACCCACACATTTCATGAGCGGTATTATCGTTTCTCGACACAATGAATTCCCGCGAGCATTCTGATATGCCTCCGACCGCCTCCTACCCGTCCCCCAACGCGGCGCAGATGGGTCAGGGCGCTATGCAGTACTACGCGAACCGCCAGTTGACAGCCGACGAGCTCTTATCCGCTGAGCTATCCCGCGAAACCTCCGGCCCCGGCCTCGCAGACGGTTCTAGCAATGGCGTTCATCATGGCCAATCGATGGTCTTAGGATCTTCGAACCCTGGTGGTGGTGACATGGGTCGTCCCTCGTCTCCGGACCAGCATCAACAACAACATATGCTACAGTTTACCCCCAGCCAGCAAGTCGGTGTCGACCCAAATCACGACTTAAGTTACGGAGACCAGAGCGCGAGGAGAAAAAGATCGAAGATTTCTCGCGCCTGCGACGAATGCAGACGCAAGAAGGTACGTTCCACCTCACCGTTTGCCTCCAGACGCGACATTGTTTTCGATGACCTAACCGCGTGCTTTCCTAGGTTCGCTGTGATGCAAGCTCTGAATCTGGCGTGGAAACCTGCTCGAACTGTCGCCGACTTGGGGTTGTTTGTCAGTTTAGTCGCGTCCCCATGAAGCGCGGCCCCAGCAAAGGGTAATATTTGTCCTCGTTTCCCTTCTGATGATGCTGTCGCGTTCGGCTGACGATATTCCATAGTTACATCAAGGAGCTTGCAGAGCGCCTTCACACCCTTGAAAGTCAAATGCAGCCTGCGATGGTTCACCCCGATATGCCTTATCAACCTATGAACGAAGTGTCGTCACCCAGAGCTTATCAAGACTTCTCGCCACCAATGGATGCAGGCTCCATTGGGCGCAAGCGGACCTATTCTGTATTCGAAGGACTTCCCAGCTCCTCTTTCACACAGCCGCAATTCAATTCTCGCTCTCAGAATGCTTTCGGTTCGTGTCCGTCAAACATAGTGTGTGATCTTACCCTACTAACTATACAAGACACAGGAGAAACCTCAACCGATCCGTACAACCCGTCCGCCGTGAGCGGTACAGCACCAAAACCCGGTAACTTATTCTGGACGACCGGTAATGAGACGGAGCTGCCGCATGGACTAGAGATGCCAGAAGTACCTAAGCAAGCTATGGAAGAAGACATGACTCCCTTGGATGTGGATGAGGGATCCCTCAACGCGTAAGTCCACCATAGACTTGGTAATCCAAATCTCCTTGGGCAATACACCCTAACTACATACAGTTATTATCAAAAGATCCATCCCGTCTTCCCTATCTTGTCACACTCCAAGGAACGTCTACTCGAGGTTCTACATCAGTGCAGCCGTGAGGTGCAGGAGATTTTCCTTTACAGTTTGTACACTGTGACGCGTACCAACATGGATCGCGTTATAAGCACATTCGAAAGGGTCACGTCATTTGACAATGCACAAGACCTTCTCTTGTACTATACCCGGCAGCCAGCTTTGGCCCGCCCGACAGGAGTTAACTTGATCTGGCTCCAGACCATGTTACTAATGATCCTCGATTGTGATTCTCGGGGACCAGACAACTTTGTTCTCAAGGACGGCGTACCTAAGCATTCTCTGATCCAGTCGGCCAGCAAACTTGGCTCCGATTTGGCCAAGGGTCTTGGTCAGCTGAAAAGCAAGCGTTCTTCAGACCCGGATGTTGATTCAGAGGCAAATCTTGTACGTCGCAATTGGGTGGCCTTGGCAATTTTGTCTCGCTGGCATGCGATCAGCGTAGCTGACCCAAGTATTCTTGGAACGTATGAAATCGGTGGCCGTGAGGATGAAAGAGTTGTTGGCCCAATTACCACTGGCATTGGATGTGAGTGAGATCATTATTCCCACGCTCGAAATACCGACTTGACTAACATTAGAACACACAGCATACTCTACGTTCCTTGTGGAAATGGTCACACTCGGCGCTATCGAGAATAATGTTTGCCAAACAAACACTGGCTTGGGCCGCATGGTCGGGGCAAACATGGTAGCATCACTTGAGCGTCTGACCCAAGTCGAGGATTTCCACAAATCAAATGAGACCTTGGAAACTGCAGCATCTCAAAGCTTTCTTGAGAGTCTACAAAACCAACTTGAGTGGACCATCCGGTTGTTGATCAAACGCCACATATACGTCTACAGTCCCTATGAAATTATTCACAGCGCTGTGGAAGCCATCAATGAGATCCACAAGTCGAATACACAGTCTCGTCTTACAACGCCATTCGATCTTCACAGCTTAGCTTTAGCCTCTATGACTTTGCTGGAGGCTACCGTCATTCCAGAGCATGCGAACGAGTGCTGGGATGCGTTGAAAAAGGTCGAAGAAATTCTTGACTACCGTACGAAGCGGAGCACTGAAGCAACGGAGTTTAGCGATATTTTTGCCACTCCTGGTTGGGATTCCAAGATCCGGATATTCTTGGAATGGAGACGGACCAAGTCCCAAGAGAGCCAACTCCAGGATCCCAGCCTGGGTAAGAGCGGCTCTGCGGTTCCCCCAGTTATGGGTCCGAACGAACAACGGTCCCTCCAGCACCTGGCAGATCTTGCTGTAGGTGCTGAAGGCACCGTGGCGGCTAACTCTGGATCCCCACCCCCTGGGCTCTCGACTGAGAGCAATCTGAATGCCACCTCGCCGAATCTTACTTCTGTCTCGCAACCGCAGGGTCGTGTTGTGGTTGACTTTACTCTCCTCACCAAAGAGGGATATCTCAACGTCTTTTCAGGTTTAATCTACCGCCGGTCTCGCTGAGACGCGCTTACTGACGACGGTTGGAGGGTTTTCTTGGCCGATGGGAATATTCCTATTCCTCATGAAAATCTATTTCAGTTGTAACTTAGCTGCCTTGTAGTTTGCTTTCCCGTCTCCTCTACTTTTCTCGGAAAAAAGAAAATAACATTTTCTATCTCTTATGGCTAATGGTATCTAGCGGGCTTATTGGTGATTCTGTATGTATTTATAACAAGTTGACAGTGATATCTATTTCTTTCTACATGCCATAGTTGGCTTAATTCTATGTAATGAAAAGTGCGATTTGACTTTGCTGGGAAGTACAGATGTAGTATAACGCCAGCAAATTTTGCAACTGGCATAGATACAGGGTCTAGCGACTATGTCATACAGACTTGAAGGTCATATCATATATGAACTGAGGGAAGCTTAACCATGAGATAAATTGAAACCAGAAGAACAAAATACAGGAAGCAAAGAAACAATTACTTGCCCAATGCAAACCTTCTCCATATTCCTTCCACATCCTCACAGAGCTGCAAAAACCCGTCGTCTTCGATGCGCCTGCAGATCCAGTTCTCCAGCTTCTGTGTACGCTCCGCAGTCGGCGACGCCAGATATACTGAGAGATCTGCTTCAGTGAGGAGGTTATGTTGAGGCTCCTGGAGACTAATAGTTGGACGTTGTTCCAGAAGGGAAGGTGCATCCTGCTGGATCGCAAGTGGGGAATCGTGAGTAGGTAGTATGTGTGGTGTAGCGTTCGGGTGTGTAAGACTAGGTCTGTGGGAGGCTTGACTATGGGTAGGCTCTATTTGAATGGGCTGTGGGTGTGTGGATGGGCGGTATTTGAGCGTAATAACTCTTGAATTGTGCGTCTTCTCTGTGTCTATTTGGTTTTGGGGTAGTGTCCGTGTGCTAAGTGTTGGTTGTGTAGCTAACATAGAGCTAAGGTTAGCTGGGGAAGATGATATCAAGCACTTATACAGCATATAGGACTTATGGTACCTGTATTAGGCATTTTCTTATATGCGTCTGTGTGTGACATGGTAGAAGCTCGTGGCAGCAATGTTGGAAACGGTCTCTTTGCCTGTTGTCTGGGAAATGGCAGGTCTCTTTTCGGAGGTAAAATCTGATTGAGAGTATGACTGTCGTGACAAACTGTAGCTGATGAAGGTCTGGACGCTGCTCCAGTTGAGGTATCGTCGCTCGAGGTGTGAAGTAGTGACTGTCTCATAGGAGCAGTAGCGCTGTTTGAATTGTGTCTTTGGTTGTCATTGGGCGCTGAGTGACCTGGAAAGGCGGTATATGAGGATAGACTCAGTTCGCCTATAAGTCAAGTTAGATGAGTATATGGTCAATGTTCTTAAGCCAAGATTGAAGCGGGTTACCGGGAGTAGGGTCTGGTGTCATCACCGGCAGACTAATTGCTGGTGAATATAGTGGGGAAGGTGGAACTCTCAGAGCAGGAATAGCAGCTATTCCAGGTGCATTAGAGAAGGAGCCCACTGAATGAGGTGCAGGTGGCACTGGCCCTGTAGGCCACTGTGATGAGATCAATCTGCGAGTCCCTGGCATTGAGCCAGGATTTGACTCTGAAAAAGGGCACTTGATATCACTGAGTATGGAAAGCGCACTGTAAAAGTCACGCTCTAAGGAGAACTTTATCTGAAACCGACGAATCTGCACTATATCAGATAGGGGATCCCGAGCCATTGTATGTCGGTCAAACGAACATATCCATTCCCTTCTGGATATTTCACCGCGAGGCATGGTAGCTTCACGACAACAGCAAATATTGGCTTTGTTTGACCATGTTGACTTGACTGAGGCTGATTTATAAGTTCTCTTAAGAGGTTCGTAATATCAATCTGCTCCTAAAGGAGTGGTTGTATTAACGTTAGCAATATCTACAACAATATGTATGACTCCAAATCTTACAAGGGTGTCATGGCCACGTAGGACCTTCAGCAAAACACTACTGTGGAGAGGTGCGGGCGTTGCGTGCCTTTCGAATATGCAGGTAATATCACCATTTCCGATTATATGGCTCCAATTAAAAGGGCCTCTGTGACTGATAGAGGTAGTTGTATAAGAAAACTTCGCCAAGGACAAACAGGCGAGCTGTGTGCCCTCTTGGGACCGCTGAGTAGGGCGATACATCCTAGGATGAAACTATATATGAGAAAGACCTGTGAAACCTAACCATTGACTATGGCTTAAAGTGTAGACGTAGCCCTGGGGCTGTACTTCAGTAAGTGCTAGTACTAGTACTTAGTACTTAGTAGATCACCTGAACTGTAGTAGTAGTTGACAAATGACTTAAGGAGAACCAATCATTCGAGACGGTCCCAGCATATGATGGACCTCCTACTACTAGTAGTACCGATTACTATTAATCTTAGCAACATGGAAGCTTTAATAGAAGAAAGTGTTATCATAAAGAAAGAGTAAAGTAAATGGTACCGCATCGTAAAATAGCGCTCCACTTAAACCACCTGGCAGTACTCCGTACTATAGTAGTATGACATCTGGGGCGTGCATCTTCCATCAAGCGATTAGATTGTAGATCCGGGGAACGTTAGTATTTGCCTTCAAAACAAGGCTGGAATTAAATGACTCAGCAGGACAAACATTACAAACATTACAAACATACTCAATAACGGAAATACAGATAATCCGGAAACGCGCCTGAGGCCTGCCTGGTGTCCTGGTTGCTGGCTGTTGCGCGGACTTTTGTCTGAAATGGTAGGACGGATCGCAGGATCAGCGATCAGCTTGCATTCACGAAGCCCACCAAGGGCCACAACTCAAGCATTGACGCTCATATTTTAATTATTCCTGTCGCCAATTGTTTCCATTAGCCGCGCAGGGTCGTCGCACCGCTTTCCTCAATACTCTGTGACGCGGACTTCTGTTTTCGTGCCGCAGTCGCATCCTCTTTCCTTCAACAGCCAGTGCTTTCCCGATAGCTTTGAAACGCGCCCAAAATCCACGACTTCACGCAAAGTGTAGACCTGTTCGAGCTCGACAGTCGACCCTGTCTCTACAGAAGAACATTACCCTACCCCTCGTTCGCTACCGGATCCCCGGCTTGAAAAGGAAAAAAACGAGAAGCCACGATCACCCCTCTACGTTCGATTTGCGCGTTCTACTCCGTATATCCAAAAAACACGGGAGAGATCGATATTCTGGAGTCAACACAAAGTTGCCCAACAACTACTGCTCCCAAGTCGTGTGAGTTTGGCTTTGGGTTTTCAAAGGGAGCTCAGTAAAGAAGAAAGCTCCAGTATTGGAACTTATTCAGATAACCCTTCACTCAGCTGCGACTAGCTTGGGTTAAGTTGAAAATGAGTACTGCTACACCACGCACGTCCCTGCGTGGTAAGTGATGCCTTTCTCCTTCAATGAGACTACCTTTTCAATGGTTGAGCTTATATTGACTGTCAGTAGAGGGCTTGCGGCAAGCCCCAAAGGCCAACCAGCCATTCATCCCAGATACTGCGCCAGTTAGACGCTCACATGTGCACGCACACCCCCAATCACCACAACCAGTATCAATGTCTCAGACACACGCCAACTCCGTCGCCTCAAATAGCCCTCATCCCACAGTCGAAAGTTGGGAAGGGAGGGAGCAGAAGGTTCCGATGTCCACACGTGAGGTAGCCACGCCTGGAAATCGGCCAGGTCTGTTCATTGGCCTCAACGACAGAGGAAAGACAGCGAAGCAGCCTGACTTTTACGACCCATACTTTCCCCTCAGATACTTGGAGGTACCGAAGTGTACGTGGGCTCGCGCTGTACCGTTTCAAACCTTGTAGGCATAACTGACACGTTTTCTCAGCGGATCATATTTACAAACGGGCCCATTACGGCCTACAATCAGGAATATCGGATGAGGTTGATTTCGCGCTGTACCACCTTGTGCAAATATCCAACCAGAGATGGGATAAATTCAAGTTTGAGGGCTTCCCACTACTTGCAGAGACCCTGATGGAGAAAGCCATAGATGTATCCATCCTTTGCACTGGCGTGAAATGGGAACTTCAGTATGATTTTCGGCAACCCACCGACCGTGTCAATGTGTTGAACTCACTCCACGGCACCCGAGATATTTTGGAGAAGATTAAACAAATACCTGTAACCTTGCCAGATGACACCCTTGAGACCTATGAGTTCAATCACCGTCTTCGAAATGTCAAAGAGGCCACATTGGTTCTCCGGAATATGGTTCTGCTCAAGGAGAACGCTTTCTATGTATCGCGTTACGCCAAAGGACTACTGAGGGACTTCTTAGTCATTCTGATTAACCTCCCTAACCAGCCACGTCTAAATGAAATTAAGAATGACGCATTGGATATTGCAGAGGAAGTTACGAAGTTCATGAGGACTGACCCTGAAGACCCCCTTTGGATCTCCTTGCTTGGCTGTCTCGAATCACCAGACCGTGCCCACGTTATTCGCGCCCTTTGGGCTCTTACCCATTTTTCAACGGAACTAGACGACCAGGAGGCAAATCGGGCAATGGAGCGTGTACCAAAAGATACTCTGCAACAGTTGTACTTCCACACGCTGCTTGACCAGGATAGAGATATCCTAAGCGGCGCACTGGACTTCTGGTATCAGTATACGCTTTCTCGGGAGAACATTGAAAATTTGATTGATATTTTCAACCTTCCTATTGTTTTTGCGCCGCGCATGATCGCATTGTTAACGCACGATGCGCGACCCAGCAAGAAGGAAACAGTTTTGCAAGAGGAGAAAGTGGCACCACCCCCTTCGGAAATTCCCCGTGTCCCCCCAGAGCTCTTGAAAGACCTAATGGAGCTGTCTGAACCCGAGCGCAGCTCTCGATGGCTGCGTTGTTGCTTCGTCGAAGACGCTGATTGTGAGATCACTCAGATCGCCCTATGGCAAGCGTATCAAAGCCGTTTCGCAGACCCTCGGGTTCCTGGCGGGGGTGTTCTACCGGCGGCTGAGTTCATCAAGAATGTCAGCACAACTTTCACAAACGCACAAGCGCAGGTCATTAACGGACCTGGTGCAACTACCAGGTTCATTATCAAGGGTATCAGACCTCTGGAGACTGCCTACACTTTCCAAGGCTTCCCTTACCTGTACTGCAAATGGACAGATAACTCGAAGCCTTCCAAAACATGCCAACGCGCCTTTAAAACGCCAACCGATCTTCGCAACCATGTTTTCTCGGACCATATGAACCTTGCCACGAGTGGTGAGGAGCCGGGTCACTACAATCTGGACAAAGCCGAGTCACCGATACACACCTGCCTTTGGGACAACTGTACTAAATTCCGCTCGTCTGGCCCTAGTGCTAACACTGCCATGGTGGCAGGCCACGTTTCTTCACATTTACCCGAAGAGCGACCCGCAGATGCTGAAGCGCCATCTTCAAAACGTCCTGTACTCCAGGAACGTATTGTTCGTAAATGGTTCTACCTGGACACACCCGTCAATGAGAGGGGAGAGCCCGTCGGAGTGGCGTACAAGGCTGCATTAGTCCTGCGCAATCTTGCAAGGAATCTACCGGACCGAGTCGCACAGCAACACGACGGTCTATCATGGAAGAAGGCCGTATTCCTAAGCCATCGCCCAAGGATCGTCGAGATTTGGGACCGTAACCGGTCACTACGCAAGGAACTCACCGAGTTAATTATGATCCTAGAACGAGAGGAATATTACTAAATCCAACAGAAAAAAAGAAAAGAAAGAAACAAAAAAATTAACAAGGAAATTTATTGCCCAGTCAGAGCTTCTCTCAAAGTACTACCTATCTATTTGCTAAATGAGCTCTCTCGGCACTCTTTGGATCCCACTCGCTATCTGTCGTATCATTCCTCCGGTTCACCCCCCTTTCCTTTGCATTATCTTTCTGCTATCTGTTGTACAAATACCCTGCATTTCCTCTGATATCTCTATTTCAATACTATTATTAACTCGGTTAACGAGTCTTTTCTTGTTTTCCCATCCCTAGCCATGTGCACGTGCACTTTTTGCTACTTTCACGGCCACGAACGTATGTATCGGCTTGTGCGAAAGCGCGGTGGAGTTGAGTTCTATTCTTGTCTAAGAGATCAGAGACGAATCTGTTAATGTCGGGAGGGCTAATGTAACTTGACTCTACATGGCGTCTGGGTTATGAGGTAGAAATGGTGAATGGCTGCTAATCCTTTTTTTTTTTTTCCGCTTATTGTGACACACTATCTTCTATCCATAAATGGTTTCTTTTGCCCTCGGTAATGCTGCATTTGCTCTTCTTTCCATGGTGAATTTGTGTACTATATGGAGTGGGTACGTAGCTGAGTGAGGAAATCTGAATTCCCCGTCTGCTAGATGGTGGGTTTGTTCGGTTGTGTTGACTTCTCTGGATGCTTGTATAAGCCATGGTTTAACCCAACGGGTGTTTCTAGACTTTTATAATTGAATACAAGGATTCGAGTATATCTGTCGTCGCGTAGTGTCATTGGGTAACCGGCTTCACAGCTCAGGTCAGGCACCGAATGGTTGTTGGCTAATGGGCTAGCAGGGTATAGTCCATAGTACCATAAACGTCCTCAATGAAATTCTCATAGTTCAGCCAAGACATCTCATCGGTAGCCACCGGACACCCAAAATCAACCGCATCCCAGACACTAGGCCAAGGACCAAGCTCAACAGTCTCCGGAAGGGTCACAAGAGGGGCAGCCTCAGTATAAGCGCCCGTACCTGGGATAATATCCCCCGCCAGGGCCGCGGAGGGCTGCATACTGGTCTGAGAGCAAACGGGTACTTGTAAGGGAGCAGCAGTCCCAGGAAAATGCGTCGAGTATGGGATGGCATCTGATGCCGCCAATAGTTCATTTCTTTTTGCTTCTGCTTGCGCCATGATTTTTTCCATCGGTTTCCAGATCATCCCTCTGCGCGAATCGGCGATTAGGTCGCCCATGTTCTCGTATGCTTCTCGGACCGGGCCCCAGAAGCTTTCCATTAGTGAGTGATCCTCGCAGACGCACAGTTCGGCGATGGCTACTGCGAGTGAATGCCAAGGGACGAACATGAATTCGCACCATCGCCATGGCTGGCCTCGTGGGTCGTTGCGGACGGCTTTCGACTTCTTCAGGATGTCGACGGCTATTTGGAGAAGACGGTCCCCGCGGACACGGGGAGGGACGAAGTTCGCGTTTCGTTGTAGCGGTCGGAGAACTATTAGTTGTAGGGAGGCGCTTATGATCTCGGCTACTTGTCTGACGTACCAGTGGAATGGGATTTGGTCTGGTTGGGAGTTCTGGAGTAGCTTTGAAGCTGTCTCTTGGAATTCGATTACGAGCTGTTGGCGCTTGTTGACGCAACTCACGGTTTTGTCGATGAAGTCTGAGAAATTGAGCAGCCGAACGGTCGATTGAGCTTTCAGGGTCACCATGGCGAAGGTCATGTCTGTGAAGCCCCCGGCTTCTGGTACTGGGCCATCCATGCCGAAACTGATATCGCAATCGTTGACGTTTGAGGGTGGGTTTAATTCCACCCATTTCGCTTGCATCATGGGCTCTGATGCGCGCTCTAAGGAGCACTGTATATCGAGAAGGCCAATGTAGGTCCACAAACGTCGGCGTAGTTCATGTTCGAACGGTCGTACAGGAAACGGTAGCTCGGGGAGGTGAAGCAAAAGTGCTTGTGCAATACGGAGGGCCATGCTCAGCATAGTCCAGACCCGTCGACTCGAGTCTTGCGACCGCGAGGCTAGCTGGATTCATAATATTGTTAGAGAATGTTCTCTAAGGATGGTAATAGTAGGGAACAAGAGCACTTACCAGAAACAGAACAAAAGCCTGCAGGATAGCCAAGTCATTGCTAGTCATGAAGTCCGCTTTTGCTAAAGCTGCCTCTGACTCCTGTTGGTACCGTGCCACGAGCCAGCCTTTGTTGCAACCAAGTAAGTTTTTACTCTCATCTTCCGTAATGCTGCATGCTGCTGCAAAGTAGACTGCAGAAGCAAGTGCAGCAGGAGCCGTATGTCCCGGCCCATAGTCGAGGTAGGGTTTACCATCGAGTAGAAATGCTTTCAGCGAGGGGGCATGTAGGATTTTGAACGCCGGGTCAACTTTCTTTAAAAAGACCTGAGCTAGGTTTTTCTCGGCCTGTATGGTGAGATTTGGCTCTGTAGTGGCCATTGACGAACCAAGTCCCATTGGTGTCGCAAGAAGCTCCCTAAATTTCATGGCATCACTGTTAGAAGTACGGCCCTCATTGAGTGAGCCATAACTCTGAGTACTGCGTATATCGTGTATCTGTTATTGTGTCATTAGAGTTATGTTTTCTAAACAAAGTTATAATAGAGCCATTATACCTCTTTTAAAATGTTTGCCCAAAGCGAATTCTCTGTTCCAGACTCGTAATTATCCGCTTGCTTGTTGGCAGGCGCTGGATCTGACCTGCCCGAGCTATTGGAATCGACCTGTACGGCGATTGTGCCGTCATCATGCTCAGTCAATTCTCGAAGTAGCTCTTCAAGTCTATCCACACGCTCTTTCAAGCCTGTGTCGTGTCCAGAAGCATTCTTCCCTGTTACCCTGCCAGAGCGGCCTCGCGGCAGTCGCGCCCGTTCAACAGGGACACACGTAGCGCCGAAGCGCTGACAGTTCGTGCAAGGGTTAAGCTTGTCGCACTTTACCTTCCGTTGGCGACACAATTCGCAGCTCAGCCGAACCCTGGGCGTAGACGTTATAGGCTGGGGCAATTCCTTCCCGGTTGATATCGGCCTGCGATAATCCGCCATCACGGGATCACAACGCTATTCGGTATGCGAATAAGCCAGGTTTCTATGATTGGGTAGAATCAGTGGGAGTGAGGCATACGAATGTAGTACATTAGATAGCACAAGGGCCCGTTTAGTCTTATTAATTCAGACGAGTATAGATACCGTCAACAGTTGGCCGTGGTCAATATTAACTTGTTGAGACATTGTTAGATTAAGGTAGAGAGATGTGGTGCATTCGCCAGTACTCACTAGGAGTAATTATTGCATGTCTATAGGAAGATTTCGCCACCTAGCATTGGATCAATAACTGGCATTGCGCTATATAAGCCCGCCGAGATTCTAAAGTGGGGATCTTTAGTTAGCCAGGAGGAATGATTAATGAAATTAAGTTAACTAACTATCAAATACATAAATCACATCGTAACTTCGCTTTCGGTCCGACCCCACGCCGCTTTTCCCAACCAACAAACCCGCTAGGGAAAACAAAGCTATTACACCCAAGAAATGTCAGATAATAGTGCCATTCATAATAACCAGCGTCATATTGAACGTTATGAAAAGGCCCTAAGGACAATTATGAACAATTTCTACAAAACAGTTTGTCCATCAAAACCGCCATTTTTACAGCCCTAACTCCATATCCCAAGTCATTATCAGATGAATGCAGGTTTCAGTGTCGCATAGGTAAAATAAAGTAGAACAGGGAATCTAGACGTTCAAAGGCAAAAATGGAAGACGTGAAGGGCGTAAGATGAATGAAATAAGAAATAAGAAATAAATTGCGATTTGGCGCTGAGGTCTAACATAACACCAAGTATGTGCAACTTTGGTCAACATAGGAGGGGAAACAACTACTCCCATACATTAGAAAATAGATCATCAGCCCCGCTAAACCCGCCTGCCGGTTTAGATGGAACGCTCATATTTGTAGGGGCTGCCGTCGTGGATGAGATAGGTGCTGCACTGGTCCAGCCTCCGAAGTCTTCGTCTGCAGCCACTGTCGGTGCTTGCTTCGAACCTCCGGGTGGGGAGGTCGGAGCGCCCCAACCGGCCCCGATGTCATTGGCAGTCAGGGTATCGGGGACCTTCATCATCGATGAACCGGAGGGCTGAGCAGCTGGCGCAGGATCCGGAGTGCTCCATGCGTTACCTCCACCCCAAGGATCTATGCTTGCCGGAAGTGCGCTTGCGATAGATGCTGTTGTGCCGGACATGCTATGTTTTGGCGCTGCAGACATCGGAGCGGGCGCAGGGGGATTAAGGTTAAAAGCGGCCTTCAGTTCTTGCTGCGGTGAGGTTGCTGTCGGTGCTGGAGGGGAAGATACCTTGGACGAAGCAACGGGAGCAGGGGATGTTAGTCCGAAGAGATCATTGGATAATGATGCGGATGGTGGTGGTGGGTTCGGCTTAGATGGTGGAGGAGACGCGAAACCGGTGAATCCCGAGTCGAACCCATTGGAAGAAATCGACGTAGTACGGGACTGAGGCTTGGCTGCAGGAATAGTGGGAGAGGTAAGGCTGTCGAACAAACTACCCCCACCACTGCCGGCAGAGGCCGTAGGGGAGGAGACCTTCGGAGCTGCAGGAGTGGACTTCTTGGTGGCGAAGCTTGTTAGATTGGCAAATGGAGATGGCTTTTCCGCTGGCTTTTGAAGCGGTGGAGAAGTAGTCGATGGGAAGCTAAGTCCGCTAAAGGCATCCGTGAGACCACCCAGGTTAGAAGATGACGATGCTGAGGGCGGCGCAGGAGACGCCAGGTCTCCAAAATCTCCAAACGAAGAAGTGCGCCCATGTTGCGCTGGGGCTGGCTGAGGCTTTGAGTAAAGAGACAGGATAGACTGCTTCAAATCGGGCCTAGAAATGCCAGTGGAGGCACCCGGGGTAGACACCGTGCTGGACGGGTGACTGTTGGTGGCCGGCTGGGCGCTGCCAAAGAAGTCAAGGCCGAGCAGAGAGTCCCCAGGGCGTGTTGGCTTAGGAGCAGACTGAGGCTGCTTCGGCGCGGCTCGTGGTGTAGGGTCCGTGGTGCTAGGACGGGCTGGGGGAGCGATATCATCGTCAGCGAAGAGGTCGATAGATGCTTGCTGGCGATGCGCCGCCGGTGGTTGGCTAGACGTTGCTACTCGTTGTGATGCGGAACGCTCAATCTTTGCCTTTTCCTGAACAACAGCAAGGGGCTACAGAATATATTGTCAGTCCTAGTCCACCATAAGCAGATGCCAAGAATCTTACCACATCGTCATCACCATCATCTAGCGTGGAAGGGTCGGGCATCGGGCCGTCCATGATCCACCGCTTGGATTCATACTTGGTCCGAATGAAGTTCTCAATTTTCCTAGAGCCAACCCTCGTCAGCAACAAGTTTCTAGCCTGCCATCCGTATTGTCTCGGCGAATCCACTCACGCTTCCGACGGGACGTGGCCGGGCGCCAGTTTCGCCTCCCAATATCTGCCCAAGTCATTAGCCCGCTTGCTTTTGCGAAATACAATGCCGAATCGAAGACACACTTGTTCGCTCTCGCATTACCCCATCTCACCACGCTCTGAAGTTGTTCGTCGGTCCAGGAGTCAAGATCCACGGATTTCACCCGGCTGATATGTGTGCCCATGCCTCTATGAATACCCGAGCAACGGATACAAATGAATATTCCCAGGTTCCAGGACGCCCATCGTGGATCTAATGAGACAATTGTCAGCTAAGCAATCCATTGTCACCGACCACATGTAGATGTAAAGTATATCCAAGTGTACGGCGAATTCCGGGGTACTAACGCTTGTTGCGCTTGCAATCGGCACATATTTTGTTGTGTTCGAGTTTCAGCAGACTCTTGATAGTCTGCTGGTTCTGAGCAGCCTGGCCCGGTGTCGCACGTCGAGACATCACAGTAGGAAATGCAGTCACTCAAGAAGCCGAGAAGGTTTAAGGGGAGGCGAATGGAGAGAAGATGGTTGAAACACGGGGACAATCTCCCGTCAGGTGGCGGATGCGGTACTTGGCAGCCTCAGGCTCCAATCAATAAATGTTGGATGCCCGATTGGGTGGGGTACACGTGCCGGGTGTGCAGTTCATTGAATGCATTGAATTCACAATGGTCTATTGAAAGAATATCTTAGGCATAGTTTTCCAGTTTGCGATAACTTTCTAAAGCTGTTGCCTTAGATACCTCATTCAATGATGCTATTTCCCGTCGCATATGATCACATGCATATATTACTACTAGTACATGAATTGACCCTTATATCATGAACTATATACTCCGTACCGGGGCATTGTCCTGGCCGCCCCACCTTGAACACAAAGCTTCCTATCAAAAGATCTCGACCAAGAGAGAAGAATGCTCCTAGTAGACAGACTTTAAGGGGATATGTGAATTGAGTCTGATGATTACCTTTAAAATGACTGCGCGTTTATTGATAATATTATGTACCTACAATATCAACCAGTACCTACTCTCTAGAAGCTTCGACCACAACACCCCTCTAATTTCACATCCACCAACGCAATAACTATGTCTCCCAGAGCGAACAGCTCAATAAATATACACCTACCCACGCCTACCATCAAGATACACCAAGAAACCAACCAACCCCGCCCCCAGCTACGCCTTCGCCTTTACATCATCCCCCTCCTGAAACCTTAGACTAACACTATTAACACAATGCCTTTCATCCGTCGGGGTCGGAAACCCCTCCCCCTTAAAAACATGCCCCAGATGACCTCCACAGTTACTGCAGACGATCTCCGTCCGCTGCATCCCAAAGGTACTATCCGTATGCCTCGTCACAGCACCAGGGATAGAATCAAAGTATGCGGGCCAGCCGCAGCCGGACTTGAATTTGTGTGTCGCCTTGTATAGCGGGGCATTGCACCCCGCACAGCTGTACACGCCCTCGGAGGGGTAGTGGGAATCATACTCGCCAGTGCCGGGACGCTCGGTGCCCTTTTGACGGAGGACGCGGAATTGTTCTGCGATTTCGAGGGATATTGTTAGTTGGGTTCTAGTTGCCTCGGTTTCTGGGACGAACCTGGGCTTAGGACGGCGCGCCATTCTTCAGCGCTGCGCTGGTCGGGGTAGGACATGTTATTGTTGTCGGTTTCGGTTTTAGCGGTTGAGGTGAAGAAAGAGCTTAGGAATGAGAGGATCCCTGGGGCAGCTTTGAGTGTAGTGGACTTTGAGATTGGGAGGGATGATCTGTTCGGATGTTGAGAAGCGGCTTTCGTGATGAGGGGCGTGGACCGGTATCTGACGGAGGAGGTGAAAGTGCGGAGGGCTGTGGAGAAGCGTTGGATGCGCATTAGGTTTGTAATTATGAAATAGAGAGTAAAAGTTGCGCAAGATTAGTATTGAAAGTGTAGAGAAGTTTAACCTCTTTAGAACTAGAGAAGTCGATGTATTTGTCCGATTTGCCTTAGCATTTTACGTCATAAATCCCGATTGCGGAGAAAATTAAGTGAATTGTTCAAGGCTCATCTTATGGCAGAATTCATCTAAGATAGTTCTTCTGATAAACTGTACAAGGTACAATAGAGTCCACCGTAAAAAAAAAATTGACAATATCAAATGTCTACTCCAAATGCATAGCTAGATGATCAATTATTGTAACAGGGGTATCTCGACAAATGTAGCTCAAGGTTCAACGACGTCGCACCACCCCAACAACAGTCAAAACTCCTTCGCCTACTTCCACTTTCCAGCCTTCACGAGCCAGCATCTTACCCACTGCAGGACCCAGGCGTGATGTCCCATCATGACTATGTCGCCCGAGCCCAGTGACAATGCGATATCCGGACCGGGCTATTTCACCACCGCGCGTGTATTTGGCGTCTCCGAAAGACTCCCACCAATCTGAGACCCGTTCACTGGCAATGCGAACCGCATCTTGCACCGAGACCCCGTGAAGATCTAGCATATTGTGCGTTGACTGCGAATCTACGAGGGCATCTGCAGCTGCGGCTGCGTCCCGCTTTGCCCGCTCTAGATGGTCTCGTCCGACTGCCGAGTAATAAGCAGCGGCACCGCCCATCAGGCGATCAGACTTTCCGCGACGATATGCCGCCGAGGCTTTGGCGAGTGCTTCCGAACCGGCAGCAAAATGAGCCCCTGCGGAACTGCTTACACGATCATAATCCCGAATGACCCGCGGCTCATTCCGTCGCCTAGGCGTCTCCACCTCGAGATCGACTGGTGGTGGTGAAGTAGTAAATTTAATCAATTCAGACACTGATGGAGTTACTGGTCCGGCCAGCATTGCAGTCGCCAATTCACTAGCGGCTGAGACGGAACTTCTCGTTATTTTAAGTAGACCTGCGAACGTCGTGGGCGGAATGGAAGGAAGCTCCTGGATCAGCTCGGCAACTTGTGCCTCTGTAACTGTATCTTGACTAATGGCCCGCTCGTCTTTCGGTGCATGTGTCTCTGCCAGGGACCGAATAGTCGCCGGTAAAGAAGCCCCATTAGCATGGTAGGTGGATGTGACTATCTCCTTCTTCAGGACAGGGGAAGTCCTGGAGTGAATAAACTCGATATCCTTTTGCGCAGCATCCCACTTATTAACAGTACAGGGTTCATCCTGCAAGAAGCAGCCTGCCTCAGAGTCCAAGGGGGACGAGCGCTCATAGTTTCGACCGCTCTTAGTTTTGCCTTTGCGTTTGCGGTTCTTCCTTCTTCCAGTTTCCCCATTCGAGCCATCTTGAAACCCATCAATGCCTTTAGGGATAGCAACCTTATCCCCGTCGTCAATTGAGGGTTGTTCGGAGAAGAAGGTAAGGTTAAGCAGGACGTCCATTGAGCGATCGACATCCCCATTAGACTTCCGCAGCGCATGCTGGATGTTGAATTTATCAACAGACGGAAACATTTCCGACAAGTAGCCAATTTTATCCTCCTCAGTTGCACCCGATAGACAAAGCGATCCATCTGCACTAATCGTATAGGACACACGTTGGGATATACTCTTACCGTTGTGTGAGCCTTTATCGCCTACGCTGAAGGAGGAAAACTCCGATGCTAAGCTGGTGATGTCTGTTTCACGCGATCGCACTGTGCCGTTTTGCGACACGCTGTTTTCCGACGGGATCCCTTCGGAATCAACACCATTTGTACCCAGACCACTTGTACCGGACGGATCAAATGGAAGATCTTCCTGTTCCCATGCAGACAACTTGAGGGTGTCGAGGGTTTCGCGAAGCTGCTGGAGCTGCGCCGAGTCAGAGAGATCATAGTCACAGGCGATAGCTGTAAATAAGGCTGGGTCAAGAGGCGGACAATAATCCTTTTCCAATTCCTAAAGAAGCAGAGACAAGTCAAGCAATCAGCTACCAGAGTCCCGACTTGAGTCATATCTCCACGGTGAACGCGAAGGGTGTACAAGAACTGACTCTTAGCTTGCTATCGGCTTGGTCAACCATCTTCAAAGTCACTAACAATATGTCGGAGATGTATTAGGGGTCTTCTAAGCATGCCTCTGAGGCTCAGGGAATTCCGGTACTTGGGCAAGGAATCGGGGTCCTGCGAATACACACACAGTTGTTGAAGTGGAAATCGGGGGGAAATTGTGTTTGCGATCGAAATCGAGGATGTGGGGGAGAGTGGGAAATAACGCGCCAATCATCGATGACATAATGATCTGGCAAGCAGTAACATATTGGGAGGAAATGTTGGCCAAGACCGTGGACTGGACAACCTGATCGGAGTCATACAGTAACCAGGAGTTTGGTTATAGATTCTCCGAGAGAAAATGGGCCAACAGCAGTCCAATGTTTACTTTCCTCGATCTAACCAACAAATTTGATCATCACACCCCTACGATAATCCTGAAACACAACGCTATCTCTTTTTCTCCCTATCTTCCACACTCAAATAATGTAAAGCTTTCTTGAAAGTCGTATCGGATGTCTTGCCTATTAGTTTCTTTAATCAGATCGCATTTATTGTCGAGGTCTCCGGCCCTGTATGTGCAGCTGTGTCCAGACCCTCTGGCGACATAGGAAGGCCGCTCACTTTCAGTTCATCCAATAGTATCTTTACGTTCGTGAGTCTCTATTGAGTTCAAACACAGAATCAGTGGAAATTACAATGTTCAAACACCTCGTTCAGATTGAACCTCGATTTAACAGTCAACTACAGGTAGGTCCATAGATACTCTCCCAGAGCCATGATTGCCATGGCCTGGCCGTACGGCATGGCAGTAAGAGGGATATCCTTGTAAAACTGAAGATCGTGGCCCATAGGCGTGCCAAAACTAGTGTTCTGGAGCTCTCCCTTTTCATCTACATCTTTCAGCACAGAGAAGATAGCTTTCTCTCCCATATCCCGGTACTGCGACCCGATGTACCGTCTTCGTACAGCCTTCAGAATACCATAGGCAAATCCAGCAGTCGCTGATGCCTCGAGGTACGAGTCCGGGTGATCAATAAGCGTATGCCAAGCACCCGATACAGATTGGGACCGCTGCAGTGCTTCGCACTGCGCCTCAAGTGTATCACAGAGATGGTACCGGATAGGATCACTCGGCTCTAGTTCCAGCAATTCGAGGATCTCTGGGATAACGATGGTACACCAGCTATTGCCGCGTGCCCACCTTGCGTCCGCAAAATTATGTCCCCCATTCTGATGTCCACCATTCTCGAATCGCCAGCCGTGGAAGAAGAGACCCGTTTTTGTGTCAAAGAGATACTTTACGTGGATAAGACATTGTCGCTTCGCCTCGGCAATATATTCAGGTCGATGAAGGAGTTTTCCGATTTTAGCAAGCGGCATCACAGTCATCATAAGAGTGTCGTCCCAGAGCTCCTGGTCATTCTCCACGACGTAGGTGATATGCTGCATACCACCATACTTGGTGCGTGGCAACTCGTGCATCGCCCATTCGCCCCATGCATCGAGCCAGGGGAGGTAGGTAAGATTACCTGTCTTCTCATAAACATAGGCCAGAGTCAGGAAGACAGACATCGTGTTAATATTTTTGGTAGTGCCGCCTTCAGCAAAACGCTCGGCAAACCAGTCCTCGATAATCTTAAGGTACTTGGCCTGGCCCGTTATCTCGTAGAACTTCCATACACCGTACAGCCCGATGCCATGGGTCCATTCCCAGCCGTTCCAGCATTTCGCCTGAATGGTGCGGCCATCTTTCAGGTGCAGGAGAAATTGACCCGTGTCATCGCGAATGTTGATGAGATTGTCAATGAGGAGGTCAATGACATGGTGGATTTCGGAGGCGGGGGGTCTCGATGCCATGGTAAAAGCAGGACGTGTCGCACGCAGCTCGATTCATGCCACGGTGTAAGGCTCACAATACGTACTTAAGCATTAATGGACCGGCATTCCCCCGTTTCTCTCCCCGCTACACCCATTTCCAACTCCACAATTCTGGCCTGCACGTAGCTGGGTGTTCGGGTCATTACAGCCCGAACTAAATTCCGCACAGCATTGATATATCGGAAAACTTCATGCTAAACAAGAATGGATTGCCGGCTGAATTACCTCGGTGGGCCCAGCTTCGGGTGATTTGCTGTCATGGGGGTAAATGAGGGGAGGGTCTCCACCCCAGCCTGGGGAAATGCCGATAGCCCTAAACAACTGGATCTCGTCTGGCTGACTGGTCAGAATAGTATGCATTCTGGCACAGCAATGATTCAGCGTCAGCCACTGATTATGCTTCTCTAGATGAACAGTGCCTTTGTGATATTAGTGACGTGTGCCTTCAAAGGAAAAACTCCCTCGATAACAAGATAGGGTTGACTCAGAGCAACAGGGAGCTCTTTTGTCCTCGAAGATTGATGCGAATTAGTAGCAACGAACGCACACTACCTCAAAAAGGATAGTAGAACTTTGTCTTGCTAGAAAAGATTTCCGGGAATGACAGTTGATTCACTTCACGAGCCCATACTCAGCTTGACTATACCTCTAAAAGCGGATTAAACTTTATTTTCCGGATAGTATATAGTTAGCCGCTAGAGCTTGTTTCTGGGACTGGAGGAAATGGGGCCGATCATACTTTTCTGCATCAATAATCCAGGCCATTTTTAGAATCTTCTAGTCTGTCCCATAAGTAGGTTCTGCTTTCCTACAAAAGTCTAGCTAGATCGCAGAAGCCCTGACACCCACCAGAATATGCCACACTGCGGAACATTGCCTGCCTCACTCCTTATCAGATTATTATGCTGGCACCGCACCATCAACACTCATTGCCCGAGTAGACATCATCCGCAAGTTATCAATATCCCATTGCCACAAATCATTTGGGGATCTCCCGGCGGGAAGCGTTGCCCCTGGTGGATAAAAGTCATCACGGCGGAAAGTGAGGGTCTGGGGGGCGGGTGGTGTTGGTATAGGAAAAATATCCTAGGATATAAAACACTGGTTAGCGGCTTCCTGACCAGCCAAGCCACAGGGAGAACTTCTGTTGCTGAATACTTACAATGTGACTGGGGGTGGGGGATCTGCGGCGAAACAGCTCCAGATAGCCGGCCACCCTACCATTAGTACGCCTATTCCACTTTACAAGAATGACCACGTTCACAGTAGGTACAGCCTGAAACCACAAATCTTTGTCTTGGAGTAAGCTTGGCCATGATTGCGAATAGCCCACCTCGACCAGAACTGTGGGAAGGTTCATAGGCCCGTAGACGAATACCACGTCCGGCTCTTTATAAACTGATTGCCATGGTATCGGGAAGTTATCAAAACCTATATACCATTAATAAGTGTAGATCAGTTATAGAGAACATCAATTTTCTTACGGCATGTCGCGAGGAGCAAGACTTCACTTAGCTCCGGCTTCGTAAAAAAACTGGTCGCCACGGCGCCGGCTAGCTCGTTTGAACCCCAGGCCACAATGATATCGTGTAAATGGGAGGACATCGTGATAGATAAAGTCTGATTTATTGGATTGTATGAGATGCGGACAGCTTTTCTTTCCACTTGGTTATCTTCTGACAGGCTCCTTGCAACAAGACAACCGATCTCCGGGGGTATTCCCCTCCTTTCAATGAAAGAAGGTCCGTTGGTATTAATTATCTCCCCTTTAAGGGCGTAAAAAAGACTCTGAGCGGTTGGGGGTGGGGGTTTTTTTGTGTTTGTGCTCCTGAGGACTCGGTCGGATGAAGCAGGGGGTGTTGGGTGTTGGACGCGACACTGTCGACGGAGGAAGATTCAGATGGTTGACCTTTGTCACCAGCCATGATGATGATGATGCTGGTTGTGGTGGTGGTGTTGAAGTTGGGGAGTAAAGAAGACAAACAGATGAAGTGAATGATCATATGTAGTAACACCAAGAGTGGTTGAGGAAAGATTTTGCTGATATTTAGGGGAAACTAAGGTGAAGTAAACAAGAGTGAAAGGCAGAATAGAATATAACTGAGAATTATTTGTGCCGCTGAAGGATACACTCTGGGAAATTTTGCAAAGTCAGCATGACGGTTGATTTATCAGGTTGAGCTTCCATGGTTACAATCAACATGTCCAAGGTATAATAATGGCTTAAATTACCGGAACGCCAGTAAGGGGTGAGCTTCTCAGAGCCAGCTCTGTAGCTACCCGCTTAACATAGTCTAATATCTATATCTTCTCTCTATCCACCGTAGTATATGTCCCAAAGATAGTATTGATATTTCTTTAGCTGAAAGATCTCTCACATATTTGAAAATCAGTTAGGTATGAAGGAATCATTCAACGAGGGTGCTAAAGAAGAAATGGTACCTATGATCCTACTAAAGCATCCTAGGGGGTGCAAATATCCATTCATAATAGCCAAATTCCAATCAATAACTAGACAGAGAGGCCTTCCTGGATCTCACCATTGTCTTCCATAAGCAGACCCTTGACGCAAGACACGACAACAACACAAAAAGTCCTCCGCCAGGCAGGTCAAATAGAGCCGTACGCATAGATCATCATCCACCTATCTCGATCCCTTCCGAAGACGATTGTTGCCCTCGACATCTGGAATCCCAGAAGTAGATTTGCCCTTGGCATCAGGCACATCACCGGAGCTTGAATCGTCATTTCCTCCGATGCCAGGGAAGTCGTCGAAGATTGGTGGCCACTCGGTGGGCCATGGGAATGGAAATTCCCCAGAATCATCGTCGTCGCCTGGTGGTGTGGTAGGCGACGGCCGGGGTGTGGGCGTCGGCGTCGGCGTCACGGTAGTAATCGATAACTCTTGCCAGTTCTTCCACATACGTCTTTCGTTCTGTGGCATATGAGGGACTGCGAGGACTGCGGTGCTCAGACCGAGAAAGAGAGCGATGATTTGGATTCTCATCTTTAGGAAGTTAGGACTATGGACACAGTATCAAATGTCTGGTTCGACACTGAGGGTTCCTAGGATACAGGTTCAAGAGATAGAGAAGATGGTATAACCCCTGAGGAGAGACTTGAATACCACGGTATGAAGATTGTGAAGAATATCAGACGGGAGCAATCGCTCTGTTTATATGTATGGAGAAAGGCCCAATCCACGATCCTGCGTCACAGTGGGAAACAGGCATACGTAACCTCAATATTACCAAGTAAAAACATTCTGGGATACTACGCAAATGATAAACTCCTTTCTGTGAAATGGATGGTATGTTTGCTGCCTATTTTCTGGGTCGTTTCTGGTTTCGCCTCACACAGCAATCCAGAGACCAAAGTCTGGACAAGCGTCGACTCCGGTAAACATGACGATCGAGCAAATAGAATCCAAAGGATATCTTCGTAGGGTAAATTTGTCGAAGATCAAATAAACAAGATTGAGTGGGATGCTTGATTATTGTGGAGCGAAACATGCTTATCCTCTCACAGCCGTAAGCCACTTGTGCTGATATACGTGTGCCACAAATTGGGGTTGGTGATACTCATTGCGTTTGTCCAGGTCCGCGATCACAGATTGGCTCGAGTTTTTCAGCTGAAAATAGAATTCCGAAGAACGTATATCGTTACACATTCCAACACTGACGAAGACAACCTTTCACCATGAAATCTAACGGCGCTACTTTCGCTCCGATGCGTAGCCATTCACCATCCCTTGAACAATAGAGAGTTAAACCGAAGCAACTTTGAGGTGCGTTTTACTTTTACCTTGGCGATTTTATCGAGCATTTCAGAAGACGTACGTTATGAGAGGAAATGGTGTAGTTTTGTTTGATAGCACATACTTCCAACAACCCCAGCATCTAAAGTGAAAGGATTCTCCGACTGGCGTACTCCTGTGTAACCAGATTGCGAATCGCCGGGAAAATGGTCTCCATCATGGGGATCGATATTTGTCCGAAATTTGAAGTGATGTTGTGTGAAACGAATAGCATGAGGGAACATATCAAAAGTCATACAATGCTTGTTCTGGCATCCTTGCCTTGGGAGGTTGAGACAATATCCATGGATGGCGAACTTTGATATCGGTCAGCGAATGATGGTGATCTGTGTCAGCCTTTTCTTCAATTGTTGTGAGTGAGTCAGCTTCTTCGCTTTCCTGTCTTGTCCCGTCTTTTCTCTGGCCGATGGTGAATTCCGTCAAGGCAACCAGGTACTTCGCCTGGGAACTATCGGATTTCCATAATTCTAGAGTCTAGGGATTTACCTTCAGTTTAGTCATTTGCTGTAAATTTCTTTGCGTGGTATCTCTACTATATTAGCGCTTCTGGCTCCCAAGCCACCTAAAAAGATGATGGATGCATTCATCGGCCAAGTTGTCTATAGAATTCCAGTACCAGTAGACTTCATATAAAGCCGTCATCCTCAGTGCCAGCTGATAGCTATAAACACAGCTCGCCGATGCCCAAAAGGTCACAGCCATCGTGTGCATAGCCGCGTGGCTCAAAGGAAAACCGAAAGACAAAATCAGGAAATTTGTGAGTGTGCAGCAGAGAGCTAGAGCTCTTGAGTCAGCATATTGCGCGTCCTTGAACAGTGTGCAATAATCATTTACGTATACTGAAGTCGCCGTGTATGAATATAGTCGTAAGCACGGTGAAGAATATATCTATACCAAGAAGCTTGGTGACTTGATGAGCATGTAGTGCTATTATTAGACCATAGCTAATAAGCAAGTCATTAAAATCGCAACCAGATACACCGCAAGAAGCACCAAATGCAGCAGAACCTGGTAAGAATGATGCCGAGAGGATCTGCAAACCTCGCTTTTCTTCAACTAAGAATAGCATCAAGTTTTTCCCGTCCGGATTGCATCTGGAAGAGCGTGTAGAGATAAAAGTTGCGGTGACTTGGATGGCGTGCTCTAAGTCGATATGCATCTCAACCAAGGACAGCCCTAAGGTTAAAAGTCGATAGCCAGACGCTAAGTTGGGATATCACATCTGACATATCGTATTGGCATTAGCTGCAGATGATGTGTGTCTTATGCGTTCGGTACCCACCCAAAGTCAATGAGCCTAGCTATCAAGACTTAGAATGAACCGTTCATGACATGTTGGAAAGTGGACTTGCCGTTGTAGGAAATAGAAACATTTAATGCGCCAAGTGTACATCGCCGAACATCCCATTCGGCGGTGAATGTACAGGGCTGGGTTATACAGAGTTTTTATTTATTTATTTTTTTGACTAGGCAACGGTCGAACAGTAGTAGCCAATGTCATTGTGATCTTTGAATTATCAGCGTTGTTTTGTTCGAAATTTCTGGCTGCAGTGATTAGTGATTAGTGACCATATACGGAGTAAAACTTCTAGTGTATAACAGGTTTCATTGATAGCAAACTCTTTCAGCACTTGCAACAATGCGGGATCTGCAACTTTTCGCATTATCAAATGTAGATAGATAACCTCCTACTTGATCCAGCGACACGGCTCACGAGGATCGTCAAAGTCTCCTTCGGCGTGTTGTTTGGCTCGTTTCAATCTCCGGCCGGCGATCGCAAGGAGAAGACAGGGTTCTTCTATAGCTTGTAATCTCGTTATAATATCAGCAGGGTACAAACCTATGACTGTTATTAGCTATTTAATGCCCTTCCTTGGAAGGGGCCGTATCCCTGCGAGCGCGGAACCCGAGCAGTGACAATGGGGGCTTGAGCTTGTTTCGTAGAGAAGCATAGAAAGGAAAAAGAGAGTAGTAATTTCGGCTGCAGGCACTATTGGAAACAGACCAATAGTATGTGTCAAGAGCTTCATGTCTCTTGGAGTTCGCCCTAGATAGGAAAAAGTGAAGGTTGGGAAAGACAGATCACCTGTGCCCCTCGCGTCAAGTCCAACGCACGCTGGACCCTAGTCTGTGCTTGCGACGTGCTGCACTCATCGTGCCCCAACATAGTGAAGCTTTCCTCCTATCGGTCAGCCCCAAAAGAGACAACAGGAGAGAAGGAGGAAAATGAGGGATCAAATCTCAAAGTCAGATTTGGTAATTGACCTTCTCACGGGCTTCCTTTGCGGTGTGCCAGAATCGTTATATAAAGTCGGCGTTTTGTCCTTCAGCCTTCATCATTTGTTTACTCAATCGCTAAATACTTATAGTTTCTTTGGTTGATTTACATCACTTGCCTTGTGATACCCTTTATATTTTTCTACTTACTACAGCCTCCTAATATCTCCACAATGCGTTTCTTCCAGATCGCTTCGATTGTTGCCTACGCGGCCTCTTCCCTCGGTATGTGTTTGTCACTTCCTCTGCAACTTAGACGCAACGTTCTAATCCCGGAATCTAGCTGTCACTGTCACTTCCCCCCAGAATGGGGACAAGGTTGACTTCAGCAAGCCTTACACCATCAAATGGACCACTGTCCCGTATGTGCTCAGTTGGACCAACACCGACGGGCGAAGCAATGGAAACACTAACTTGGATTGCCCCTAATAGCTCGGACCCCGAGCAAATCAACATCGTCCTCAAGAACCAAACAAGCTCCGAGAAAGAAATCGCCAAGGACGTCAAGACCTCGGACGGCAAATACACTGTCGACAAGATCTGGGACATTGAGACAGGGTGTGTCCATCCTACGAGCGGGACCTAGAATTCCTATGCTCCTCTCAATTTTGAGCGTGAAGACTAATTCTCCACCCCCCAAATTAGCGAGGGCTACCAGTTCAATTTCGTATCCAACTCGAAGATGAATACCGGCATTTTGGCACAGTCGCAGATCTTCAATGTGACGGCTGTCGCTGACCCCCCCAAGCCATGTAAGCAATATTTCAGTACTAAAATCACCAAAACATCATCATGCACCCACACCAGCACCAGCACTACAATCAAAACAAGAACCACTTCCCGTCCCTGCATCATCCACAGCACTCTCAGCACCTCTAAACCTTCACCATCATCCCGTGCGCCATGCTCTCCGTCATCTAGCACCGTCGCCCCGTCCAACTCCATGAACAAGGGTGAGTACGTCGTGGTTTGCAACCATATGGTTTTACTGACGCAGCCCGTTCCCAAACAACAGCCTCTACTGCCACGAAATCCGCCTCGAGCACCTCCGCTGCTCCGACCGAGTCGACCGGCGGCTCTGCAGCACTTACGATCCCCGCCGCCGGTTCACTGATGCTCAGTCTTTTCGCCCTGGTGCTGTAATCGCAGATTCGGAGAACATGAACGTGTATAAACTTGGAATTGATGCTATGAGGTAGTATTACTTCTTTTTGCTCTTTTCAATTTTCTTTTCCTGTCTATCTTTTCATCATGCGCTAGTTGTTTGGTTCATGAGATAACAAATGTTTATGTATGTACGCAATCTATTAATGGACTTTATTTTTTTTTAAAAAATTTATATGCGTCGCTATTAATTCTTCTCGAATTATTGTTAGTTAATTTTTATTTGCCTATCTCTTTTATCTCTCAGTCTTATCGTTGTTCGGATTGGACATGTCATACGTGATGTTCATGGCAGAGGCAATAAGTATGCAAGGGGGGTCGGCACTCTACGTGCAGGCATACAGCCGCATAGAGTTTACTAGACTTTGCATGTACATACGATATATGTACATGTCGAACTCTGATTTTTAGGACCATTCACTTTCTCCATTGATAAACCGTACATGACGAACTTGATGCTGGCAGTTTTCTATGGTACTCGGGAGGCCCTCGGCGTATCATGCATTGACTGGCATATTTGAGTTTATATATTGAGCTTTTCATACCAAAATCATATACGAGTAATATGTTCAAACAGGGTTTTAGCATATTGTACCCAATAGATCTCAGTCCCAGTTTCCATCTTAAGCTGGGATATAGCTTCAGAGATCCAGCCTGGAATATTCTTTAAAACAGAAGCTCTGGTAGAGTATTTTCAAATCCTAGGTCATCCAACCAGCTGAGGAAGTCAGCGCTAGTGCCAAAAGTCGCCAGGTCTGGTAAATCCTCAATACTCGGCAAGGGCATCACAGAGCCAGAAGAACTTTCTCCAAATAGTCCATGGCCCTGAATAGGGTCTGGCATTTGCTTTGCAGATCGGCGCGAAGGCTGATAGTTTAAAGTATCATCTAGCAATTTTGTTATGGCTTTGTTGATATCCACGCAGGTTCGGTTTGTGTGGCTTATGGAAGGATCAGCACTACCAAGCCACGAGACGAAGACGCTTAGTTTACGGATGATCTCGGAGCGGGATGAAGAGCAGGGTACTGGGGTTTCTGCGATAGTGCACCGATGTATTTCTGTAGCAAGGACACCTGCAGGTGCAAGAGCATTGAAAAGAAGCTACGGCGTAGAGGTTAGATAGCTATTGGTTGGACAGGTGGCAAGGCAGAACTCACGATGCAGAAGAAACGCTTAAGGATATTATTGCCTGTCTGCTCGCGGTGTTTCATAAGATCGTTTACCGCAGAAATTACCTTCATTGATGTGTCAAGGAGATCCTTCGTATCGTCCTGGTTTTCGCGGCTGCGGATCCGCTCCACTTGAAACACAGTATACAGGTATTCGAAATGTGCGAGTATAAGTGAGACACATGATTGGGGGCTTAGCACCTCCCAGGAGTCTGCACTATAGTGGTATTCTTGGGGGATTTGTGCCCACATTTGTAGGCACTGCTCGTAGGTCGTTCTACTAAACTGTTAATATTGGCTATATCAGAAAACGTCCTTGCAGCTATACCGGAGCTTCTCGGTGAAATCTGGCGTTCTTCGTCCTAGTGATAGTTCTAAAACTTGCTCAAGAAGTACGGATATCATAAAGCGCAGCCTAAGTAGCGTTGCATGGCGAAGTGTGCCACTGTTGACGCCTTTGATATTCCACCCGCCGGGCCCTAGTTGCTGCAATAGTGGTTCAGAAGAGTCTTGGTCGAGTATCAAGTCATCTTCTATGTCTAATGGTAGACTTGTCTCGCAGTAGTGATAGGGAAGGCGAGGAGGCCTTCCCAGAAGGGTAGCCAAAGTCTTGTCCCAACGGTATGAAGTAACGAAAAGCCTCTTTCGAGTCTCAGAGATGAAGAAAGGAACGTCATTTTCGGATGACTGAAAGCGATGTAGACCCAGTGCATAAATATGAGACACCAGATCTCCAAGCAGCTCATAGTTTCGATGGCCTAGTCGAAGTGTTAGCTCTGGCCTAAAACTCTCAATTCCATAAATTTAGTACTTGTTTCTCCGAAAAAGTCAGCGGCGAGCGCGCCATGTGTTAGATATAACCATATCATCAAATCATTGACTTTATCAAGTTGCTTGCATATATCGATGCATATGGCACTAGCTGCAGTCATTTCTTCTGCAAAGACATTGGCGGACATCGACCCTTGACCATTGATCTTGAACAGATTCCCTTCGCCACTTAATGCACCTAATCCTGCGAAGGCAAATATGATGCCGATGAATTCCCATCTCAAGTTTGCACCGGTGAACATAGTGTAAAAGTCCCATGGGCTTGAGGAACTACGCAAAGTAGGAAATGGCCTGGCTGTATTCCGTGTAATCTTAGAATATATCTCTTCGTGCTGCAGATCCTTACCCCAGCCGTTTGTTTCCAAATAAGTCCTGGCCATTTTAAGAGGCTGTAGGATGAGTTGCAATGGGATGATAGCAGTCGGGGTCCGCTCATAGTGACCTATAATCAATTCTTCGTAGAGCTGAAAGGCAGACAGTAGCCAAGCCAGGCGCGATGCCAGGAACGTATGCTCATGGCTCCATCGCCCTTGTAGGACTGCATGCGGTATGGGATTTGGAGACAAGCCTGGTTGTGTTTCACGAAAAACTGACAAGAAGCTCGTTGACCCTAGGTAGGTACAGTTTAATGTGGATACCTCGGTGAGGGCACTGGTAAGGGAATGATCGATCTCTTGGTTGATTCTTGTACGAGGAGCCACATCGGGCTCGCCTGCAGAGACTTTGCTCAGCTTTGTCATAGGAGCTGGATGATAGTAGCACTATGGTTGCATCAGAAAATTCATCATTTCTAGTTTGATATCATTCTCACCTTCTTGCTGAGACGTCGGCTGTCACATCTTTTACATGTAGGCCTTCTATGATCACATCTAATCTTCGACACACGACACGGCTCACAGGAGGTTAACCGTCCATTCTTCCTTAATGTATTGACCTTCGCAACTTGATCCATTTCACAGAGAGCTTTCCCCCGAGAATATTAAGGGAGCAAGAAAGAATGTGAGGAAAGAATAGAAGGTGGATGGGAGGAAAGATCAAGTAGCTGGCTTATGCATCGGACTAGATGTAGTCCGACCGGTACTGTTTTAGTCCGATCTCTACTCCGAGACGGAGTAAGTACTAATGTACAGTTACACTCACATTAAAATTAAAATCTAAACTAACGAGTGTGGAGGAAATATACCATAGCAGGTTATTCTATTATTATTATTATTATTATTATTACTAGTATTACCAGTAATACTATATTTTGGATATAAAAGCTTGTTAAATTAGTTTTCCGTGGCCCCTACTATTAGGTGATATTCAAAGAAGCTAAGTCACGTTCAAATGGGTATATCTAGTTACAAGTGTACATATATACAGACAACATTGGCTCGCATAACCGGAGAGAATGGCTACAATGAGCCCATGACCGAGTCTGCTATGCCTGACCCGGCGGCACTGGTGCTGATCGCGGGCGACGAGGTGTTACCGTTGTAACTATCATTGATACCTTCTCGAGGGCGATCCCAGGTACGAATGTGACCTTCTGCTGTGTCAGCTGCTGTTATGTTGAAGTGGCATACGAAAAGCATCCATACCTTCAAGAGAAGAAGTCATGATCGAGTCTTCTTGGAAGCCCAACCAACAAATAGGGTCATCCCCGACGATTTTTGACTATTCACCGATTAGTTCTCATCAGTCTGATATACAATCTAATGATAAAGGATATGGCGAGAATTGTGACAACGTACCATTATAGGTGGTAATAGGGCTGTCCGAGCCCTAGGTTCTACCGGATGACGGACTGCAGAGTCATATTCATTATAAGTGTCTGCAGTTCGTTGAGAATCCGACCTCATCCGGTTGCTTGCACTGTCGGCTCTGTGGCGGCTGAAATGCTGTGTATTGCTTGCAATCATACTGGTTCGCTGCCGAGCACTAGCTTGATGCTATTATAGCGTAATAAGTTAATCACGGGCCTCTAGGAAGGATTACGTAGGGGTAGACGTACAGCTCTAGGGCGATGCAGCATGCCTACACTGAAATCCCACAGTAGCAGCCTGCAATCATCCCCAACACTCCCAAACCGGTATGTCCTCTCGTCACAACGCCATGGGTCGAATGCAACGGTAGAGACCCAGGAATTGTGTCCTTGACATCGTGCGACGATCTTGCGCTCCGGAAATGACCATATGGTAACCAGATCATCTTGGCCACCTGTCACAATGTATTTGCCGTCAGGTGACCAGCAAACGCATATCAAGCCTCCATAGTAACTACGGAAAATGTCTAGGACCCTATCCACTTTGTTAGCTGGCCGCTCATCACTCACCATCTGCCCCAACTGAAGCGGAGCAGAAAGCACCAAGACCGTAAAACATACTCTTCCTTGAGATAGTCCATCACGCGTAGCGATCCATCCTCTAGAACCACAGCCAGATGCCTTTGATCGGGCGAGAAGGCAAACTGAGAGATTTTCTGATTGGCAAGTTTCCACAACGCAACGGGATTCGTCTTCTGGTTTCTGGAGTTTACGGATTTCAGTACCTGTAACGGTAGTCGACTAGATGCTTTCATCGCCTCTGCCGAATGATTGCTAAGTTCAGGAGTGAAAAGCGCATCTTCCTTCTCCTTATCATATACGACCAATTGTCCATTCGCATGCGCAGCCATGAACATGTTCTCTGATCCGGGAATCCATCTTATGTGAGTCACTGGAGAATTGCTGACAACTCCATTCTTGTTGATTCGTGCATACTTCTGGGAGATAGGCTCGTACCAAATTATGTCGCCAGCCGACGAGCCCATAACAATGTCGATATGAGAAGAACTTTTCGTTAGCTCATTGATATCATGCGTCAACATATGCGCTTTGGTGAAGAGGATTTTCGCCAGTGGTTCCTCTTTATTCTTTGAGCTAAGATCCAACCATTGGAATGCCCGATTGATATTAGCGAAGGCGAACAGGCCATCAGGGTTCCGATCGTTGAGTCGTTTGGAAGAAGCCTCATGGGTGATGACCCGTGAGACAAATGACGAACTGCTCTTTATGATGTTGTTCTTGGGCTTCCGTCTCTTTAAGCCATCCTTCGTAGGAACGGGCACTAAAGCAGGGTTGCCATCTGCGAATGGCGGCGCCGTCACCTTCACATTCGAGGTAAACACAGGGATCTTGTTTCGTTGGCCAACACTAACAAGCGACAGCTTGACGCCGGATGTTGGGGGTGTTGGAACAGTTGCAAGAGGGTTCGGATTGACGACGGGGGCCTCCGAAGGATGTGGAGGAGGGGTTGCGAGGTGCAGGTCATCTTTGAGGCGATAAGTCCCTATCGCAAAACCAGCATTAGCATGATACAAAGCTTGATAATACTGGAGCTCCGATGCGCATGAGGGACCTTGCGCCATGTCGCAAACACACCTTCTCCGACCTGCAGTGGACAACCGCCCTCCGGATGGCTGATTATGTTGTTGGTCTCCACGACTGGAACCGCCATGCCATTCGACGCGCCAGCTGCGTACGCAACCGGTACGGTATAGCGAGGCGGAGGCGGGGGTAGGACGCTGGTTCGAAGTCAGCAAGAGAAAAGTCGCAACAATGCCGTCATTTAAGGAGAAGCGCAACAAAACTAAAGCTTAAATAGCTGAGGAACAGAGTGAAACCGAAGCTAAATTAAACTGCAACTGCAACAAACCATGTGCCAACCAATCAACACATTCAACAGAGAAACAGGTAAAAGGGTGAACATAGATTATGGGCCTTAAGAGGGTGAGCCTTACAACATGGTTGCTACCGTGCTAATAACCACAAATCAGCTAACACAAATGAATCACTTGTGAGACAATGACAGCTGTGACAGGCTAGTCACGCAATTCTGTGGTGAATCCTCCCCCAAGAGCGGCACCCCGAATGGTGCTGCCCCAGGTGGCGTGATTTGGAGACGTGAAATTAGTTAATAAGAACCGATGAGACCATGCACAATATTCCAAAAAGACAAAACAGGACCCTCTAAAGCCTATCCTCAATTGATGATAGGTGTCCGGGGCTACCGGGGAGTGGTGAGCAGCAGTTCAACCTAGCAACGATGGGCGGAGAAACGATCGGAGTTCCGTCTGCAGCTGGGGACGTAGAGAAGCTATCGGGATCAGGTACTCAACAACGGCCGAGGAACAGGAAAAAGGACTGGTTATTCTATCAAAATGGAGAAAACACGAAGTCCTCAGGGGTAGATAAGAGGAGAGCGGAGAGCGACAAAAGGAGGGGAGGGCCAAAGAGCGTTCGTGAGGAGAAGCTTTTCTGGGGTTGGTGGCCGCTTTCTCGTGTGCACGAGGCGGATCCGTGGGGCTTCCCAACTGCTGTTCCAATAATTATCGGTATTCCATATCGTTCTCCGCTTTGTCTACCGTAGCCTAACCAACAACTTTCTAATGATCCCAGATCGGCGCTGCCAGAATAAGTTCGTTCCCCTTTGGCACTTTGACCAAGGTAAAGGGACAAAATCTCAATGATAATGCTACAAGAAATATATCCATAATTCGGACGATTTACAGGTGCAACTTTTTCTCCTGAACACAAAAAAGCCAATTGTCTGCTCATTCATCGCCGATTAAACGAATGCCTTGGGTATCTTGCATACAGCACCATAAAGACAAGGACATCACCCTCAAGTTCCACTTCCACTCACCCGTCGCCAAATCATTACCGCGGCTGCTCCAGCACAGACAACAGCGCCCAGTGCAATTCCCCAAGCCATCCATTTACCCTCAACGTCTTCCTCGCTCCGTGGAAACGCCGTGCTAGGTTCCATAGCTGCTTCAGCGATATGCACAAAGACCTCTTGCATTGAGCTCCAAGTCACACTGACATGGAGAGGTGAGCTGGGCATATTTAACATTGCAGTATATTCGTGTGGTTGATACTCAGCCCGTTGGGTAGTTCGATCGAGATCAGCCTTGAGAGCAACAAACACGCTTGGAAGCTCCTCAAGGTGAGGGTATTTGGATCGCAGGTCAGGGATATACGCAAATGAATCGGGATCCGAGGAGTCGTAAGTGTACACAATCACGTCACACTGGTCCAATAGCTTCACCTGGTTTTCCAGTATGGCAGGCTCTAGCTCACCCAACTCATCCAAAATCAGGTAGCATTGTTTACCCCCCGGCAGTTCCACTGTGTTGACGGCAGTGCGGGGTTGAATTGTAGGATGATATGTAGTGCTGAAGCCGCGCGCAAGGAAGGCGTCGAGAAGCGCAGACTTGCCTGAGCCAGGAGGCCCAAGGACATGGCCGAGTACAACATTACGACCCACCCGCCCAGGGCGCTTTCTTCGCTTTCGTGGCCGAGTTACTTTTAGTGCAGCCGTTGTAGAAGGATTGCTTCTGTCGGATGATTCAAATCCAAGATATGCCAGGTACTCTAAGGTCGTTTTTGGCGATGTAAATGTAGTCATACTCCATTGCGCAAGCCAGCCCTGAAGTGTAACATGACCAACTTCATTCCGAACAGTAGAAGATGGGAATGAGCCGTCTGCCCATGAAGCGGGTAAGCCCGGGGTTGGCGCAAATAACGACGCCAATTCGGCATCGTTCAATCCACCGTCGTTATCCTTGTCCGAAAGGAGGAATAGATTCACGAAAAACCGATATCCTTCAGGGGAAAGCTCGGCAGACGCATATGGTGGAACCTCAAATCTGGGATGGAGAAAGCTTTCTTGAAGCGAGAGATTGTCAGTGTACTGGAAAGCCCGCAGTATGATCCAAACGGTTTCATGGCGCCCTTTCTCCGCATACATCTTGTTAAGATGTATAAAACCCCGGCAATCAATACCAGAAGGGGTCACTGAGGTTGGATGTGTCTTCTGGATGGTTTCCTTTATATGCACCAAGTCTTCCTCACTCAATGGTTTTTCGAAACATCTCATCTGGAAGTCCTCGAGCTCCTTATCAGATAAATAGCCATCACGGTCCTTGTCACTGAGGTAGAAAATCCGTTGCAATGCCGCGACAGCAGCCGGTTTGAGAGCCGACTCCTTGGAGTCGAATAAGGGCGCAATTGGGTGAGTGACCGCCTTTTGACAGAGAAAGAAAGCCTCGTTCACATTGCGGTGTTCTCGCGCGCTTGTCCGAATGCATGAGTCGATTTCCTTGAATTCTGCCATCAACGGTAACATCTCTTCCTCGATAACTTGTGCTTCACTATGATCCGCGGCGAGATCGGACTTGTTGGCGCACAATACCACGGGTACATTGACTCCCAAAGAGCGAAAGTATGGAAGCCAAAATAGTGCCACTCGTTCATAACTGTAATGATCTGAATATACAAGCAAAATCACGTTTGATTTCCGGATCTCCCTTGCCAGGTTACTCCGCTCTTGAGGGAGAGCGGAAGTGTCCACCACTGTAGTTGTCGTGACATTCTCGGGGGTTCCGATCGTGGGAGGAATCGTGATCTGGGGCAAGATTGGCTGAATCTTGTTTGTCACAAAGACCCCTTTCACAAGCGATGTGATGAGACTGGACTTTCCAGTGCCCTCATCTCCGCAAACACAAATTCGCACTGGAAAGCGTCAGTGTCGCCTGTGACCCCAACTAGTGTTCTTGACAATATCTTCGCACCTGTAGCCATCTTTAACAAAGGAAGGCGGTTGAAAATACTTTTTTCAAATCATTGCCAGATGCATTCTCCATAAAACGTCACTGTAGGACCGTAATCGGAAAACGTAGACTCGAATGGTTGGACAAAGCTCTTTCGGTATTCAGTTGCCATTGCAGTGATCCCTCGGAGGTTAGGCGGTGGCTGTGCCGTCTTGCAGCCTCAGGTTTCAACAGTTCGCTGGAATCAACTATTGATGTACTACGTGAAAGTGACGACAAGGTATCTTGTTTCGCGGTTCGTTAAGAAAGGAATAGATTCTATCATATCGTGACTGTAGGAGACGATTAATTGTTTTGGTGCTACAATCTGAGGTTTACGTTTACCAACATCGAAGAGAAGCTGACAGAAGGACCCAGCCACACTCAGTTACAAATCGAAACATGCCGCAGCAGGCTGCTTGCGGAACTTGCGCTATTGATCACTTGAGCTATGGATACTACTAGTAGTTGATTAACCTGAAAAGAAATTCACCATCTTCTAATGTAAGAATTTTGAAGAAGTCACTTCTTCGTCGATTCTTCGCTGCGGTGGTTTATCTTAGTTGTAATCCCACCACTTAATTACAACCGAACTGCGGGAATCTCGACCTTATTTAGTTAACCGTGAACCTGTCACTTAGTCAGATCCACCTCTCGGTCGTCTCCCCATCCGAACGGCGAACGGACTCCGCAGAATATCCTGTTATCAACTTCTCCGGCCCAATCTCCTAGAACCTCCTCCAATTCTCCTGCCACCTCTACCCTTCAGGCCCTAGCGAGCACAGTCAAAAATGCCTCTCGGGATTCATAATCCCTTGCCTTCGTCTTTGAATAGTATGTTTCATTTCACTACCCGCCCAAGTTTCCCCGCACTTCTGATAGAGGGGGCCTGAAGAATACTATACTAACGCTGTTTCTGCACAACAGGCGAGTGTAGAAAGGCTGGTAAAATCCTTGCCTCGTTTATCGACCCTCGGCAAGCTTTTGGTCCTGATAAGATCATTCCTCCTGAAATCCTAGCAGGTGCTAAGGTAAAGAACAATTTCGCAAACACTAAGTCACAGCCTGTGAATACAAAGAAAGTAGCGTCGGGAACTGACCACTGGTTTGCTAGGGGCTTGCGATCCTCACCGTTCTCAAGGCTGGTTTCCTGGGCTCCGCTCGATTTGGATCGGGCGTTGTTGTTGCCCGCTTGGCGGATGGATCCTGGTCTGCTCCCTCGGCTATCGCAACCGCAGGTGCCGGGTTCGGAGGTCAGATTGGATTCGAATTGACTGATTTCGTCTTCATTCTCAACGATGCCGCCGCTGTCCGAACGTTTTCTCAAGTAGGAACTCTAACTCTTGGCGGTAATGTTTCGCTCGCCGCAGGACCGGTAGGACGCAATGCAGAGGCTGCCGGAGCGGCAAGCACAAAGGGCGTGGCCGCAGTCTTCTCTTACTCCAAGACGAAGGGTCTCTTCGCAGGTATCAGCTTGGAGGGAAGCATGCTAGTGGAACGGAAGGATGCGAACGAGAAACTCTACAACAGCCGAGTGTCAGCCCGGCAGTTACTGAGTGGGACTATTAGACCGCCCCCAAGCGCGGATCCCCTTATGCGTGTGCTAAATTCCCGCGCATTTTATGGCAACGGGAGAAACGGGGATGCGATGTACAATGATATACCTGTTTACGACGACCATCATGATGATGTGGTGTGGGAAGGACGACGGGGAGATGCGTACGGACAGGGTCTCCGGCATGACCGCACAGGTTCCAATGATGTGGATACCTACGAGTACCGAGACCGACCCCGCCGCGCAAACACATGGGCCGATGATATATACGACCGGCCTGCCGGGAGCCTGAGCCGCTCATCGACCACCCGTAGCCCTCGCAATGATACCTTAGACACATACAGCCGCAGCCGAAGTAACACAGCACCGTTCGAGGAGGACTATGTTTATTCTGACAACAAGCCCAGCCGACCCACGGCACCCAAGCCTGTTTTCGGGCAACGGACAGGACAAGCCCCTTCTCTGCGCCAAGACCAGGCGATTGCCCTTTACACCTTCGATGCCGATCAAGAAGGAGATCTGGGATTCAAGAAAGGCGACATCATTACGATCGTTAAACGCACCGAGAAGAAGGAAGACTGGTGGACGGGGCGCATCGGAGATCGGGTTGGCATCTTCCCTGCGTAAGGAAACGTTTTCTTCCCAATTAGCTTAGATCTTTGGACTAATCATCTGTTCTTAGGAACTATGTCGACACGGCCTAGAAACCTTACTGCCAACCCCTGGCTAATGCGGAACGAATTCTAATGAACCAAGAAATCAAGCCCTCTTTTCTTCCAAGAGTCCTTTCGTCTATTCATGATTCACAATCGAACCGAAAGCGTTTCGGTCCATATTGCAGGAAGTACCATACCCAATCTGATCCGGAAATTCATGTTTCAGCTTTCTAGTGTAAGCGATAGTGTCGTCATTATGCGAAGTGGCTTGACCAGCGTGTCCGGGATTAACCCATGAGGAGGAAACCTCAGGGATGTTTTGTATATCTGGATTTTGCCGAACTTTTCTGTCTGTCTGTATTCTTTTCTATTTCGTTTTCGTTTTTTTATTTTTCTATTTTTTTTTATCGTTCCATGTTCCTTTTTTCTTTTCCGTGGTGTTGATAGTTTCCATTATTCTCGCGCATGCATTTCAAAGAAGGGTGGATTTGGTTTGGTTTTAGAATGAGAATTTCCCCTCTGCACTGTTTATGTCATTCATGGATTACATCATCTTGTTTCGGTTCTCCTTTTGATTCTCTCCTCTTCTCGCTTGTGAAAGTTAGCTGCGCAGTGTCCAGTTGATTGGCTTCCTTCAAAGGAAGGGATGAAACAAAGAAGGGACTGCCCACTTGTGACCATAGAGAGTCGTCACCGACAGGGCGAAAGTCCTCAGCGGACCTTTTGCGCAAAACGTGCGTGTATATTCCTAGGGATAGTTTAGACAGGTTAAGCGATATCGCATTCCAACCGTACCTCACGCCTATGTATTATCCACGGGGCAGGCCTGTCACCCATCAATCCCTCCGAAGTCATCAGACGCTATCAGCCAATGATAATCCTGGACTCGAAGCACGAGACCCGCCAAGTAATACTAGTAAAATGTAAAGAGGTGGCTAGTTAATGCTTTTCTCGGTTGTCAGAGGCCAACAAGGCTGAGAAAGGCATGGCAACATTCCCGATGATGGCTTGTTGGTGGACGGCTACGGAACTGTTCCCAGAGAACAAATGAGCTTTCAGGGCAATAAAATACTACTAGTGACTAGTAATTAGAGGTTTGCGAGCGCATAAATTTGATCAGGTGTCCAATCATTCTTGTCACGGAAACAGTGAGGTTCATTGATCTCCTTACATGGCAGGAGGAAACTGTTAGAAGAGAAATCTTCAATACATATATGTATGTATGTATGTATCATGGTAGTCCCGTATCAGAATATCAGAGGTGATCACGGTCGAAGATGAATGACATGTTCCTAGGAGAGCCAAGAGAAAATTTAAAAGAAGGAAATAAGGATATACTATCTAAGAGGAGGCAGACAGGAGACCTCACCACTAGTCAGCATGTCCGGAACCAACGAGGAATGAAGGTTCATGCTCATTAGCATACACATCGTTGTGGCTTGGCTGCGCGGGTGGACATCAGAGGTTGGATTAAGTTGCGGATTTTATATACTTTTGCTAGGGGACACGTGAGAGACGCTCCCACATCGAACGGATTTAACCAGAATTACTAAGAATGAACGGACGCAGCGAGAAAGATCAAACATCAGAATTCCATTCTCGAGAACAATAGTTTGAATCAAATTGAAAACAGATCCATTCGGAAATCGAATCCTATTACTAGTTATCAGGCACGGGGGACATGCTGATCAACGATCGCCTATCGGCCAGACAGGGCCACTCTGATCGTCCCATTGAAAACAGTGGAGCAAAGAAATGTGACTAAGCGCTGTGGTTGAAAGTCAAGGGTGTGATTATAATAAGAGATAATATACCTACTGACTCTCCCAATTCGACTTGATCAAATCAATAAATCTATTCTTTTTTGCACCTATAGACGAAAATCACCACGGTGTGACCTAGCTCAAACAGAAAGGCATAAGAAAAAAAAAAAAAAAAAAAAAAAGCAAATGACCTGCCCCCCTTCAAAAAAAAAAAAAAGATCTGAAGGGTATGAGGGTTAGTGTATAATATGGAGTAATAACCATTAAACCCCCGATCCCTGACTCTAAATCTGGACCGAACCGTTGTTCCTACACACAAACTAAGTGGAAGTGAAGCAACTGCAAGTCTGCTTTCCCTCGCCGCCCGCCAACCAGCCGTCCTAAGTCCAGCCAACCAACCAAACGGCTTTCTCCTTGAACAACCCCCCGAATTGTTAATTCCCATCCTCATCCACCATTTCCCCAAACCGATTACAGTTGATCCAACATTCACCACCAGAACTTTCTTCAGCCTCCTTCTTACGTCGGCTCGATACCCCCCTTCTTCTCTCCGACCTCCCTCAAACTCGCCTCTTTGTTCTAGAAACTCTGCGACAAGCCCCAAGGCCGCCGGATGCCTAACCCTTATCCGCATCTTCTTCACCCCCCGACACACTGTTACTCTCGGTCAACGCTTCTTCCCCGCTTCCATGATTCCATGAACACCCTTTTATTTTCAAGTTTCTCTCGCCCTGGTGGTACAGTGACCTCCTCTTCACGAGGCGAGTATCCTATCGCCCTTGGGTCCTCCGTCAATTTCGGGTCGTCTTCCTCCTAGGTTTCCGGTCAAACCGCTCCCATGCAGGTGCGTTAGTCGACATGACCCTTACCGTTCGCTAGCCTTTTTTTTCCACCCCCGAAAGAAATCCACCCAACCACTCTTTTCGTCCTTGCCATAGATTTGTGTCTAAAGGCAAGGTTGTATGGCTGATCTTGGGTTGTCAGGCAATCCAGAACCTTGCGGGTTGCATATGAGAGCTCTACCTGAACTAACTTATTTTTGACCATGTAGGCTACACCGAGTCCCTCAGAGGCTGGCGGAGGATACGCAACGCGGAGAGGCCATGCGTCCCACCTGTCGATTAGTGACCCGAGTCACCATGTCACGGAGGCCATTGGTCATATGTACGACGATGATTACGACAAAAGGAACTCCCAGCGCCTCAGCTATATTTCCTCACCTTTGAGCGAATCGATCTCAATAATTCCCCCGAATCTTGCCGGCGCTGCATCCCCTACCTCACCGCAGTCGATACAATTGCAGAACCATTTAAATGCAGTCAACAATCATCATCCCGTGAACGGACAGTCCCGGCCGCCCACTGATGGGGCCACTTCTTTGAATAGGGAAAGTAGCAGTCCGGGATCACCTACCTCAACCACATCTCCTGGATCAACAGACACCGCCACCACATCTTTCCCCCTCAACGATATCGACTACGAGTCTGACCCTGCTGCTGTGGCCCAAGAACTTAACAATCTAGCCGCCATCCGACGAATGTCCATGGATGTAGCTGCCACGGGCGACCCCGACCTTCCGAGCTTCAACTCCGATTTCTCCGTACCACCCTCCCCCTCCGCCGACGAAAATGACGCTGCTCGATTATTTTGGGTTCCTGCACGCCTGCATCCGGAATTAGCCCCCAAGGAGTTCAAATCATTCCTCGAAAGTAAGACGGAACAAATAAAGCGGAGATCTGGCGACTTTAACTCCCTAGGGCCGGAACGCCAAGGGTCAACCGGAGGTCTTAGGCGGAAAAAGTCTATGTTGTCTAGACAAATTGACAATTCACATGGCTATACAGATGGCGCAGAACGGTTAGAGCGAAAACGATCTCAGTCGAGAAGGGATCCTCTGACCCCTAATCTACAAGAATTGGAGACCTTGGTAGATAACTCTAAGCCGCGAAGTACGAGTCCTGTTACATTGTTAAATGAAATTCAGAACCTCGGAATCACGGCAGACGAAGACAGGCCAATCCTTCCACCTGCGCCCCTGGGTCACAGTCTTAGACGATCCACGAGGACGCAATACAGAAAGGCGGGAAGTTTGAAGAAGGGTGAAAAGCTCCCCTATTCCAAGCGATTCGCAAAAACCTCCGATGTGAAGGAGGGCGCCTCATCAACTGCCAATTCCTTTGGTGAGCAGGCGACCTCTGGTCTCGCTCGAGTGTCAACCGATCCCACTCCCAGCATAACCCGAAATCAGGCCTCGGGGATACCAGCTCAGTCCGCAGCGTCACCGTCTAACGAAACAACCAGCTCCGCGCTTGAATCTGTCTCGGACCAGCTGCAGTCTGGAAACGACCGGCCAAGTGAGCCCTCAATGGTGGAATCCGGGGGCAAGACAAATACATCCTCCCAGACACGTCAGTGGCACTCGCGCCTCAGCTCAAACGGGCGGTCAACTTTGAACATTCCACCTACAGAACAAAAAATTCCAGAAATCATCGAAACTCCTCCGCCGGAAACTAGCGCAGCACCTACGACCCCTACCTTACTGCCAAGTGCCACTTCTGGGCGCGGATTAACTCAGGACTCCCCATCATCCTCGGCTTCGCCCGCGAAGGGATCAGGTAATTACGATCAAAGTTCAAGCAAATGGTCACTACACAACCGCATGCATAGCAGGGACAGCGCGAGTACCCTTAGTGACTTCGCCAACAGTCCTCAGGCTCTACCGGGCAATAGCACCCGGACAGATAGTCTTTCGTTTATTCCTACCTTGTCAGAGGAGCGCAAGCCGGAACCGAAGAAATCGAAGGACAAGAAGGAGTCAGAAGGTACCCGCAAGTCGAGCTGGCACTGGCTGTTAGGCAGCGAGGAAAAAGATAAGGACAAGGATAAAGAAAAGAAAAAGGACAAGGAGAGCGATGCTAAGAAGATAAAAGCCAAACTGGTTGATAAAGTCCATGAAACAGCAAATGCTCTCCCGTCTTCTAACGATTCAGGGCAACGTGGACGTGAAAGCCTTGTATTGGACCGGCTCGACCCTAAATTGGAAGAGGAACGTCGAAAGGACCATGTTAGAAGGACCTCGGGAGAGTCGAAGAAAGAGAAGGAGTCCGGCTTGTTCTCTTCATTATTTGGAGGTGGCAAGAAAAAGAGCAGCACTGATAGCAATCATAAGAAAAGCTCATCTCGGACCTTGTCTCCTGACCCGCCACCACGGGAACTTCGACCTGATGTTGATTATCCTTGGACCCGTTTCACCATTCTGGAAGAGCGAGCTATTTACAGAATGGCCCACATCAAGCTTGCGAATCCCCGACGCGCGTTGTACTCCCAAGTTCTGCTCAGCAACTTCATGTATTCGTACTTGGCCAAGGTACAACAAATGCATCCTCTAATGCTCGCTTCGTCAGCATCGCAGAGACATCAGAAGACAAGGGACCAACAGGACGATTATTCCGGATATCAGCAATACCAAGAGGTTAGTGTTATGTACTCTCTATAGCCATGCAGCCATTAACCTCATGTATAGGCCCAGATGCAGCACTACAGCGATAGTTCCTACGATGATCCCCAAATGTATGAATATGGTGATGACTCCCATGATGCTTATCGACAGCATACACGTGGTAGCAAAAATGGCTATGAAAACGGGCATGCCTACGGTCCCGGACATTATCAGTATGGAAACTCGACATTCGGTGATGATGTCCAGCTAGATGATGACGATGATGATATGTGGTGACAGGAAAGAGGAGTATCCTGTCCTTTTTCTTATTTCTCCTGCAGCACATTTAAATACCCCTGCTTTGTCGGCCCCCGTCTCTCCACAGTATTTCATACTGATCACGCCTTCCTCATTGTCTCTTGTACATGCCTTCAAAGGATGACGAAGGCAGCAACCATCCTGCATGCCCAGTGACGGAATCATACGATTCCACCGCTGTCGGTGTACACACTTACATACTGTTCCGTTCCATCCCTATATAACACGCCTTGCACTTGGCGGTATCTTGTCATGCCAGATAGTGCTTGGCAAATCATGTTGCCTTGGATTGGCAATTTTTCCTTGATTTGTTTGCATAGCGTCTGGGGTTCTCAATTCATTCTCACTTCTGGTTGTTTTGACACCTCTATTATACATTTCTATCCTTTCAGTTCAGATGTTTCAATGGACCGACAGCTTATCATGCTGCATGTTCAAGGAGATTGTCCTTGTCCCCTTTGCAATGCCCGAGGACTGATTTACTCTTGGATTGGTACATGACGGCATGGCACATAGTAGATTTGGTGGTACTCCGCAAGTTAGAATGATGAAGACCAGGGTACTGTATAGAATATACTACGTATCTTATTTAGAACCTGAGTCCTGTCTTGTTAGTTTTCTCGGAGATATAGGCGTTGCGGAGATAATATCACGTGACAAAGGGCATCTAATCTCCCCACCAGCCTCACCATCATCGTTACTGGCCTGCTGTGGCTGTACTCAGTCCTCGCCTCAACGTATGTCAAACGACTCTCCATATTCCTCAACCTGTCCGAGTTCTTAGCGATACTAGCTCATTCAAATTTAATTCACTAGCCAACCGAGCAGTGACAGTACACATTCTGAACCTACAAGAAAGTGGAATCGTATCGGACAAGATGGGAGACGCCTACGAACGTGAGCAGTACGACACTCCTTTTCTTTCTACCATCTCAGGGGCATCCCAAGAAATGCAGCTGTAAGGACCAACCTACTCACAATTTACATACAGACAAAACAACGCCCTCCTGAACTCCCTGTCGTCGAAAGTTTCGGCTCTCAAATCCGTAACCATCGATATTCACGATAATGCTCGAGATCAAGACACTCTAGACCACTCGGTATGCCGCCACCCTACCAGATTCCAACTGATTTTCACATCCATCCTCGTCATCACTCAACACGACCAATACCCACAGTTAACTAACGCCGAATACAGAATCAGGTCTTCTCTTCCCTGTCAACGAGCCTGACAGGCAGCGCCAGCCGCTTGACCCGCATGGCACGTCAAGGCGATACCGTCGCCGTTTTGAAAGTAGCCGGAATCGTTATCGCTATCGGTTTGGCATTATGGGTGATACTGGGATGGATTTTCTGAGTCGATCGAGTCTATCCCCATCATCCCTGTCTTTCACCCATTTCGATACGCAATATAGTCCCTCGAAAATAATCACTATGCCGTGGATCATCTTGCTGGTTCGAAATTGATACCGCGTGCTTCGTGCCATTTATATCGTCGTCCTTTTAGAGCGTTGTGCTTGTTAACGCCTCTACGTTGTCTTCCTTCTTGAATTTCCAGGACTTTGCTCTTATTCTGCTGTGTTATACTCGTGATTCTAATATTTTGTTTTTGGGGTCGGTGGTGAGGTGTTCTTATGGCTGTCAAACTCGCCTTTACATATGCATCGTGTTGTCTTCTGCCGTGTGACCACTACTTCCATCATATACATATGATCAAACAGGAGCGAGGCAGGAATACTTGTGTTTCTCGATCACTATTTCATTACTTATGTATCTCTTACTTCAGTTCCACAGCATTGTCAATAAATGTATCAATACTTCTCTCGTTCCTCGATGTACGTCTCTAGAAAGCGGGGCTATGCTGTGTATCTACTATCCGGGATTGGCAGATGGAGGTGGAGAAAGGAAATGGGGTCACCAGATTTGATCAGTGGATACAGTAACCTCCTCGCAAGTAGATAGAGTCTAGTCTAGGCTGATTCAACGGTCTTGCATTTGATGGTGTAGATTTTAGCCTATACGGCAAATACCCTATTGGTTATGCTTCTTCGATTTTATCTCAAATCTACAGACAGATGGCGTGTGCGAGATTGATTAAGGGTTGGCACATACTAAGCTTCATAGTCCATGTTTCGAGGTATAACCCAATTGTGATGATCACCACTGCGGACTCCGGCGGCGACTTGGTTCTAAATACCTCACAATGAACCTGGGATTGGCATATACGTATAGAGAGCAATTTCATGATCCCGGTCACTATGAGATATTAATATGATGCTTTTGGTCGAATCTTGCAGCGTTGGTTTTCGGTGGCAAGGGCGGGAAGCAGTGGCTTGGGATATTGCGCGTTCAGTGCAGCAAGACGTTGTCACATTAGAGCGCTTGAGGGGGCCCATGGACCGAGATTGATATGGAAGGTATTTCAACAAGGTATTCTATATTTGACCTGTGACGTGGACATATTGTGTCTCAGCCACTAACGAAGAACTGGTCGCTTGGCGGTGCCATGAGCATTGATCCCGGAAAATTCTTATAATTGATCTTCAAGGTGATTACAACTATAGAAATTCCCGGCAAAATATAATTCCCTTGAGTTTCAAGTACTTAGTGTGGGATAGACAGTACGGCTGCCATGTCGGTTCTTGGCGTACGAGCTTAGGTTCTGTCAATGTGATTACTTTGACAATTTATCCTTTACTGAAGCTTGATTGTGGCCTTGAAAGACTTCCAGGTACATATAGTACGATGACGATGGTCATATACGTCCCCAAGAGACCTTGAAATTGCGCCTCGGCTTATTTCCATAGGGAGAAGATATGCATCTCTGTGACCATAGGGCTAAGCTTCCAGTCATCCTGATATTAGTTATTGAATACAGCCATGCCGTGCTTGAACGTTAAAATGTGGCGGCACTCATTATATGCGCACGCGGTATAGATAAGGGTAGAGAGATCTATGCATCGTGCGATTAATATTCTTGCTCTTATTGTTCGGGCAAAAAATCAAAGTTCGGGTAAAAGAATAAACGTGTGCCAACGTGTGCTAAGGGAAAATCATCATTGGCTTTGCTTCTCCTCGCCCGACGCCATGTCGCAATCGGCACCTAGTAGATAGGGGAAATTGCGCCATGGTCAAAGTTCCAATCATATTAGAGTACTTCGTTGGTAGGGGATATGGTTACCTGATTGATATTATTATCTCGGGTGGAACCATCGGCAACCGTCCACTGCGGAAACAAAGCCCCCATAGATAGCAGTAAACTTTTTCTAGCCTCAAGGTAGCGGTCAAAAATTTCCTCAACGGCAGCAAATGACGGGCAGACGGGCAGCTCCGAGAAAGTGGATATCAACATGGAGCCTATCTATATTCCTGTGCCTGGTAAATCTGCTTGGCAAGGGCGAGTCATGAATGCCGTTACTCTTTGTTTCATGATAGCGGTAGTGGGGTACCTAGTTCGTATGTCTTAAAGAAATTGACTGCAACGGTAGACATTTGTCTGAGCGATTTTCACCGGGCTCATTTTCCAATAGCTTTCCAGCTCTGTTCGTGAGTCAAAGTGGCGGCCCTGCGATGCAACACTCTTGATATCAGATTCGGGTTCTTTTTACGACTTGGCATGACTATGCCGGATAGAGACACCGAGTCGCCCAGGTTGTCCCAGAAAATTTGCTCGGCATGCCGATGGACTTCGCCTTGACGAAGCCGTCGGCATTGTGTACTCCGAAGATCTTCGTCGACCTATAGTAGTACAAATCATGAAACAAACTGTGGTGGCTACTTGGCTGCATTGTAACAACAACCCGAATGGCCATTTCCCCGTAATAAGTCCGATAGCGATGAGAAGAATTGCCACATGCCTGAGTTCGTAAGAAAAGAATAATTCATGTTACTGGTTGGGTTCTTTTTGCACATGCTTCCAAGAAAGAATTAGTCTCTAAGAGGTTCATGAGGGTAGTGACGCCAAACTTCAAGCTGCTCGCAAGCCATACCCTGATAGTCAGTACGCTGTGCCTTCCTGATTGAGAGAGTTATCTGTGACAATTTTTAGTGCGTGATTAGCGTTCTGATGCGACCCACACCACTAGCTTTGCTGGCTTAGACGATGTGATCACCGCTTAAATCTGCAAGTCGACCCTGGGAATTTCTCTGTTCTGGAACGTGGCTCACCGAATCTAATCCTGGACAGTACGTTGCCTGATGATCGACGACATGTTCACTTTGGGAAGGTGCAAACCTTTTGATAGCAGATCTCTTTGCCTGCCATCCTTGTGTAGGTGTGGAACACGAACAAGGATAACAAATTAATCAAAGAAATATTTTAAACTGGTAGACAGTCTCTTGCGACGTCAGCTCAACCGTGATATCATGGCTTGCGTCAAGACGATCCCTTTCGAGGGGTCTAGGCTATTGGGTAAGTGTTCGAAGAACAGCGGCCCGAGAGCTTCTTTTTTCGATCCGCGTCACCATTACGAGACCGTAATCAACATTACAAACGTGATGTGTTACCATTGTAGGAACCTGGAGAATAACTTTCGTTTTTAATGACTTTGTTGTTTTCCAGAGAATGTTGGCACCGAGGATCCGAGGTAGACATATTGGATGATGACGGGTTACAGTGGGTATTCGATTACCAGTAATTGTATTGAAGAATCGGGTTGCGCTGCCCATGGAAGTGCGAGATTTCCCGATCACATGCGAAAGGCCTCCCGAGACTGCCCGGCCTACCTTTTTGGCACCTATTCTTCAGTCGAATTTCAGTCCCCTGTAATATAAGGTTCACGTCACTTACTAGAGTACTAGTAGTAGTACTACTTGGTGTAGGTAATTACCTTATTTGTATTCTGCAGTTTTCAGAACTTCTTTATGAGTGGATGCGGAGGTTTCTGAATATCGCGCAATAGGCATGACACGTGGATCACAATACCTCCGTATCCTCCGTAGAACATACCTTCACAATACCTCCGTATGCTCCGTAGAACATGCTTTCACAAACAACTGTCATACTCGCACATGGTTTCTAACTTCCGGTGTCATGAGCTGTCTGTGATTATGCTGTACGAGGCATATGCACAGCCTCGGTGACACTGACACAGGCTACAGGGAATATTGAGTTTAATCGCCTCGTTCTACCTCGAACCCGACAATTATGACTGTGATGATGCTTGTGAATGAACATAATCCACGATTTATACAAATCATTACGTGAGCACCAACTTTGATTGTCCGAGACACTGTGTAATACAGAACTACTATTTTTGAAAAATCGATGATTCTAAGATTAATCATTGGATTTTCGAGAATGTGTCAAATTGAATGAGCTCTTTGTCAAGAAGATCCATGATGTGTCGACTGGCCTAGAATTCTCCTGGTGGAGCGACAAAACCCAAATGTAGTTGTACCAAGATAGGTTCTCATGTCCACAAATCTTGGTTCGAGCGAGCTGAGCTTAGCTTCCACTTTATGAGCTTCTTCCTGTGCTACAATGGAGAACAAAGCGTAAAGTTGGTATGTTTTACCTATCTATCTATTTATTTTTTTTTTGTTTATTTATCTAATTTGTCTCAGAAAAACAAAAAAAAAAAAAAAAAAAAAAAAAATTTTTTTAAAAAAAAAAAAAAAAAAAAAAAAAAAAAAAAAAAAAAAAAAAAAAAAAAAAAAAACCAAAGCCCTAATTTTTACCTTCAGTGCAGGATATATTTTCATAGTCTCTTATCGGTGTCGCCCGGAGTCACTGACAACTGTGCTATGGTCGGGTAGCGGAATATCAGGCCACCGCAAATCCGCAGTCGTAGCGTGTTCAAGTTTAATCGGATATCAATTTCCACATGAAGATTGCTCTGCAAAAGTACCTCATTTATAGAGTTTAGGCAGTGATGAGCAGATTGTCAAGTGGGTGTGATCACACATATGAGCGCCATGACGAATATCATCCCACTATAGCTCTGAAGCTGAAAAGGTAGTAGTCGTACTAGATTACTCGGCAGATGCTGTGTAGCACACACCCTGCATGCTGCATGCTACCCGCTGTAGGGGTGTGAATTCCTACTGCCGCTGATGATAGCCTGATGAAACTTATTGGTAATACTTGTATGTAGGTACCTGCGGGACATGGGAAATTAAATTAAAAAGCAAAATCATGCAAGCGCATCTCCGATTATTCCTCCTATAGTTGTTCCCGAAGGGTTTCCCTTGTGATACGTCGCCCACGCCGGCTAAGCCGACTGCCGCCCTACGGCCGATCTTACTAGCATGAGGATAACCTTCCGAGTCTTGGTACTAAAAGCCCGGCGATCCCAGAAAGTGCAAGAGTCATAATCTTTCATGCTAATGACTTGCAGGAGATAGGAGCACCAAAGACCATCTAAATAAATACCGCTGGCTATCTCGCCTAACTTCTAGTTTTTATCAGCCTTTACCTTGGAAAAAGCCTGTCCCGAACGTATCAGTCTCATACCATCCCTTACCAGGTATCAATGACAACTGGGATCCTGTGTCCACCACAAATTCTCCGGTATGTTTGGTGATGTAACGTATTTGCCTTACCGCCTGTCCGGGCTCCCTTGTTCCTGCCTTTAGTTCCTTCCAACTTATCTGCTATAACATACTGTCTCTATACTAGCAAACACTCTTTCATTTGGTCCCGCGCGATGCTTTAAATATATTCTCTTGATACAGACTGCCCTTCTCTTTCTATCTCTTACATAAATTTGATTGTCAATCATTTTATCCCAGTAAAAACTGACCGTCGTTGAATTCTAGCACACAATCTCCTCTCCATCTCTCATCTATCCTACTGTGCTCTTTCTATCTTTATAGCTTAGTCACCCCGGCTCAAAAGATCGCATCATCTCCCAACCTAAATACTCATTTCAGTCGCCACTCCGGGCCAAAAGAGGATACTCCGAAGCCCAATTTTTCGAGGGTGACGGAAACGGCTCCTGTGCCCCCCACTGTCGAACAATTTATCTCTTCTTGGTGGGACCCGTTGGTGACCCGGTTTGCCTGTAAATCTGGACAGTGACCGGCGATCAGTCGCAGGCTCCATACTAATTGCACCAAAAGAAAAACTTTCTGTTATCTTGTGTCATAGTTTTTTCTTTTTTTTTTTTTTTTTTAACCAACCGGCTCCCTGGGTGCTTTTCTTTTCAACCCTCCCAGGCTTCTTCTCCTTTTCTTATTTTTCAATCACCTGCATTTCGAGTTTCCTTTTGATTTTTTAACTCATCTCCTGGCAGCTGCTTATTCGCGGCTGTTAGTAGAAACGCCATGGCCCTAAGTTTTTTCAGTGGTGGGGGCAGTGCAAGTCATGCGAAGTACTTCGATATCCGGTGCGTTACATCCCGCCGCAGACGTTTCCGGAAACCCGAGTTCCATGTCGGAATTGACTAACACATCTCGTTTTCTTGCTACAGTCTTGATGAAGATTATATTGTTTTTCGCGGTGGAGAACAAGAGGCTGCCAGTGCACACTTGAGTGGAAAGCTTCTTCTTTGTTTATCAGAGCCGTTGTCGATAAAGCATATCCGGCTTCACCTCACTGGTATATCGCGAGTTTGGTACGTGGTGTTTTCCGGGTTCCTCGGGAGGATTCCGGTAACTGACCAATGCATTTAGCTGGCATCTGCCGTCTAGTTCTGCTGGTGGTGGTAGGAAATCGTGGAGAGAGCGCGTGATCTATGAAAAGACATGGAAATTCAGAGATCCAGGCAAAGGTAAAACGGAAATTTTGCCTGCTGACAACTATGAATATCCTTTCAATCTCGTCTTAGAGGGTAATATGCCCGAAAGTATCGAGGGTCTCAGCGATACCTATATCACCTACCGATTCAAAGCCGAAATAGGTCGCAAATATGCGAAGGATATTGTTGTCCGGAAGCCATTGCGTATCATTCGGACATTGGAACCTAGTGCTCTCGAGCTTTCTCATGCTATGGTGAGCGATGCTTCTCTCGCGCATCATCCTATATGGAATTGCTAACCTTCGTTTTCTAGTCGGTGGAGAATATTTGGCCCAACAAGATCGAGTACTCGATAAGCACACCAACAAAAGCGGTTATTTTTGGAACCAGCATCCGAATTGACTTCAAACTTATCCCACTACTCAAAGGCCTCTCAATCGGACAGATTGTCTCTCAACTTATCGAGAGCCATGATCTCACCCTCAACCCTGAAGATCCTGACACAGTTCGCAACACATACAAGAACACGCGAACTATCTTGAACGACGAGTTTGAGTTGGATCACGATAATGCCTTGGAAATTATCGATGAAGTAGCAGAGGGCTATCAATTCTCGCGTTATTTGGATCTCCCTAAAACTTTGACACGGTGTCTGCAAGATACAGATACGAAGGGTATCAAGGTCAGGCATAAGCTGAAGTTCCGCGTTCAATTGATGAATCCAGATGGTCACATTAGCGAGGTATGACATTCCCCCCCCTCATTCGCGATAATGACCGTTTCTGACTGTTTATTGCAGCTGCGTGCTACGCTTCCAGTCTCAATATTTATTTCTCCAAACCTTGCGATCGATGAGAACAATAACCTAATTGACCAGACTCCGCAATCCGCTCAACGGGCAATCAACGATATTGCTCAACAGGCACCCCCGTTGTACGGCGAGCATCAGTTTGACCAGTTGTATAGCGAGCTTGACCCTAATGGTTACCGTACCCCGGGACCTGGAAGTGGCCCCGGTACACCATTTGGCACTCTAAGTCGCAATCTCTCTGCTGAGAACCTCGCTTCTATGAATGCTTTGACGAACACCGACATCTCCGCTTCTGCGCTACACAGCCGTCTATCAAATCTCTCAAACCTCAATATCACTCGACCCCATCAGCCGTCGCCCACCGATCATGAGCCCCAGAACGACAGCGAACACCGGCGTCTAGGTGTTCCTGCAGATTACTTTGGACCATCATCAGGTTCTAACTCTCACAGCCCTTCGAGCCCGGTGCTCTCGCGACGACCCTCTGATGAAGTTGACCATGAGCATGTTCCATCTGGAATGGCCACGCCGTTCCATCCACAGTATGCGGAGGTGGAGACTTTGAGCCGTGTTCCCAGTTATTCGACAGCAGTCCGTACCACTGTCCGTCCCCATGATTCTGAGTTGCCAGATTATGATGCCGTCGTTGCGGAAGATATTCCCGTTCCGCCACCTCTCCAGTCACCCCAGCAAGCTCATATCCGAAACGTCGGGCGCGGACCTGGTCAACTTTTCTCTTCCCTGGAAATTCTTCATCATCGGTCGGGCCTTGGTCACTCTCGTTCCACGAGTCACGATGATGAGGACCGAAGACTGCGACTCGTTCAGGCCCGGGCCCGAGTCTAGATTCAGGATAGAGGCCACTCCACCTGCATAGCGGAGGGGAACTTGGAACTCTCCGGTCATGCGCATTCATGATGACTACGGTACTGTTGGCGCTGGACGCTGAGAGGTGCTATATTCAGAGACTCTCCTAATTTCACGATAGAAGAAAAGCATGTACCTCACTTCGTTTTGTATCTATATTAGATTGGGTGTTGGGTGCTCCTGGGTGTTTTGTCTTTATTATTCATATATCTATAGATGTGGGATGGTACGGATTTGTTCACTGGCGTTTATACTAGATCGATGGGTTGGGTTTACAGGGTATGGGACGGCGGCTCAGGCCGATGACAAGCATGAGTTATGGCGACTTTTTTCAAACACTTGATACTTATTATTTCCCTCTCGATATTTGCAGGATAGCATTAGAGTTATAACGGTACAATATATCCACCCTTTCGAACCTGAACACAGCTGAACTCAAGATTTACTGTATCCTGGAGAATATTTTTTTCCCCGATCATGTCATGCGTTGATTGGAGTGGAGACTCATGCAAAAGGTCCCAATAGCTCTTCAGCTCTCGCCACCGGACTGTGGCTGAGCATTGGCGCTTTGTCTGTTTCAGGATAGTTCGATCCATGAAGACCGTTCGAGCCACACTGTACACATCGGCGTCGTTCGAGTATCCGGATCTTAGGCAATTTCCATTTGTTGGATCTGCGTAGTTACCGTGTGATATAGTTTCCAATTGTGTGGACTGACTGTTCTTCCAGCCTGTATGGGCATACCCTAGACATTCGAGAGAGTATTATCATGATAGAAAGGGACGAGGAGATCAAGAGTTCTAATCGGGTCAATTGGGTCAAAACAAGGTAATTAGAATTTCAGGGAACCAAAAAAGCTCCCGTGATGTGACTTGTGTTCCTGGGATACGCAATCCCACCGCTTGGGCGGACTAGATTGTGAGAAGATTGAGCTGAGGGGTAAAAAACGCTAAGGAAGCGGTCGGTGACTTCATCGTTGGCAACCGTCGTTTTTCTTCCACCTAATAAGTCCTTGACATCCTCCCCCTTTCTTTTGTTCCTTCTCTTCCTTCTCCACGGGATATCCTGGCGACCCAAACCCGGTTTCACTCCAGTTCGATTCCCTGGACTTGGTAAGTGTTTAACATTTCAATCTCCCACTTTCTTCACTTGTGCGGATTATCCGTGACCCACTTCTCCCCCTCACGTTCACGAAATCGAAAATGGAGCCACTGACGAATAACGGTAACTATAGCCCCGACTTAATTCATTGGCGGTTTCCGGCTCCCTTCACAGCGATCGTTACTTCCATTATTTATCCGGGATTGTTCTGTCGCACAACTTCTGCAGACATCGCGCATCGCACATTCACCCCACCACCATGTCTACCCCAACCAGTCCCGTGGAGCAAAAGCTCCCTCACCGGTCGTCAACCCTCACGAGTTCCATTGCTCCGACCCGCCGAGCCTCCATGAGTGATGATGAGGCCATTCCGGATTCTGACAGCAGCGAGGTACACCTAGATATGCCTTACGGTCATTCTATCCGTGGACAATATTAACGTATAAGTTTTGGTAGACTACGAACCTGCTTAACGAGCGTTTGCGCGCTTTGAAGCATATGTGTGGTTATCTGGAGGACTATGTTACTGTGACTTCGAAGGTACAGAAGTCACATTCGAAGGACTATGAAAAAGTCCTCAAGGTGTGTAGGCGCCCTTTCAATCATTCATCGATCTACCTATACGTCCAGAGTAAGTTAACAGTGTTTGCCGCAATAGACCGTCAGTGAACCGCTGAAGGAAGGTCACCACTTTTCTCAAAACACTGGTGGAGTGGCTTCCATGTTTGAGAACATCCGCGCTAATACTCAGGTATAATCCGTTGCGCCTTTCCCAATTTTACTCTCATTTTTAATACATTGACAGGGAATGGTGAATATGTACCTCGAGACGGAGAAGAATCTGAAGGGGACTGTGTCTCCAACCTTGGAGCGCCTTCATAAGGAGATCAAGGCTAAGTCGAAGGAGCTTGCCGGCGGTGCTTCCAAGAGCGCAAAGGCTGTGGATAAGGCCCGAGGTGTCACCCAGAAGCATATTGAGCTCCTTGCCCACCACACCGCATCTATGGATGCTGCCGCAGGAAATAAGATTGAACAGCATCATGACCCTTACATCTTGCGCCGGGGTATCAACCATCGTCTCAACAAGCAAATTATCGAGGAGAACAACAACCGCAATGATATCATTGCTGTGCAGAATAACTTCCAGCAGTTCGAGGCGCATGTTCTGCAGACCGTTCAGGGGGCCGTGGAACAATTCGTCCAGATCATGTCTGGACAGCTCGAGAATCAGGGTACTATGTATCAGGATATGCTGGGTTCCGCTCAGAAAATCCCTCCTGACTTCGAGTGGCTCAACTTCATCACGAAGAATGACGATGTCCTTATCAACCCGGATGCCCCCCCGAGGACCCTCTCCAACATCACTTTTCCCAACATGGATCACCGTGCGACCAAGGCACTGATCGAAGGGTCTCTGGAACGCAAGTCCCGTGCCATGCTTAAGGGCTATAGCTCTGGCTACTACGTTGTCACTCCTGCGCGGTACCTCCATGAGTTCAAGGATGACGACGACCTCCGCCGCGATCCGGCTCCAGAGCTGTCTCTATACCTTCCCGACTGTGTGATTGGCGCGATCGACGGCGTCAAGTTTAGCGTGAAAGGCAAGGATGTCTCGGGCAGCAAAGTCGGCAACGCCTTCCACACCACCACTGAATTGAGCTTCAAAGCCCATACCGCCAACGACGCCGAGAAATGGTGGACTGTTATCAAGGATTGCACCCGTGGCCCGATGCATACCGCTGCCGCTGCCGCCGTTGCCGCCACATCCTCCCAGCCGGCAAGCCCTGCTGTCGCCCACCCCCCAGCTTACAGTGAGAAGGCAAATGAGGCAACAAGCCCCGCCGAGGCTACAGCTCCTCAAATTGCAACCCAGGCCGCGCAACCTGCTACGAGTGAGGCAACGGCTCCATCCCCAATCTCTCCCCCTGCAGTGTCTCGGACCGCTAGCACGGCCAGTGGACACTTCCATACTGCTCCGGGCGGAACCGCCACTACCGGCGACAAGGCCTAAGTCAGTCCATTACTTTTCTATATATAACTAAGTTGGACATTTTGTCTATAATGGTTGCTATAATATCTTTTCTTCTTGAAACAGAGATTCAGCGATATACCTTCTTTTCAAAACGCTATTGTTCTCCCGTTCTCTATTAATCACTTAGCAAATTGCTATAGGTTAGATACCTGTAAAAATTTTAATTTGTTCATAATAATCGATTGGTCGAACAATGCCTGCTGGGTCCACTAAGTCGAGTAATTCTCGGTACAATTTCTGCTCTGTCAAGACACAATCGGAACACGGCCTTAATAAATCACAAGATTGAATGAGAAGACGCTTCAAGACGGGAGTATCGATCAAACATGGAATCATAGGCTAAATAACAAGAAGCTCATAAGGCTCATGAAGAAAGGTAATATAGAACAATTTGAGAAAACTGAAGGTTACACGAAGAAAATAGCGATGGTGCCATAAGCCTAGAAGTCCTCGGGACTCTCAAGATCCTCCAGTTTCTGACTGAGGAATTTGCCTAACGCTGCAGATTTTGACTCTAGAGCGAGCAAAATAGACGGCGAGGATGAAAGGTTTAGACTTGCCAATCGTGCGAGGTCATTACTTCGGTCGATTTCATACTGCGTTTCAAGTTGCGCATCTGATTGCATGTTGGCCTCGCTGTGAGATCGGCTGATGCTATTGGGGGTTCCGTTGGTGGGAGTTTGGTTGGTGGAAGTACCATTGGCGCCTGTTCTAGGCTCATGCAGGGGAAACTCGTCCGCACTGGGGTTCATGGAGCCATTCTGCGCACCAGTTGAAGGGCCTGCCTCTCCTTCGGGCTCCAGTTGGGACGGTCCAACGGCGGCAAGGAGCACTTTATCCGCTATTCTGGTAACTACGGCGACAAGTTCGTCGAGTTCGAAGACGATAGACCCTACATCGCCGAGAGAGATAGATTGGGCTGTCACATATGATGATGGGTGACTGGCGGGATTTACACCCGTCAGGTTACCACTTGAGGCATTCTTTGCGTAGGCTGTGTAAGCGGCCCCGTATGTTGCGCTCAAGTTTCGCAGCTGCCGGGATGGAAGAGACGAGGCGTACGCAAATATGGCACCATTAGTACCAAATACTCTACATGGATGACGAGCCATTAGCACAATACGGGGGGGGGGGGGGGTAAAGTGATCACGATATGCCGTACAGAATCGTGGTGATTTCCGGGGGCGAGAGGTTATCCTCCAGCAAGTCGCTGAGGGCCTCCGCGTCGAGCATTTTGATATCGGGAAGACCGGGAATCATGGTGTCGTGGTCCTCACTGTTGGAGGTATCGTCTTCGGATTCTTCGTTTTCGAGGATCCAGTCGCGAGGCGGTGACCAAGAACAGTCCTCAGGAAAGAAGAAGCAGTTGTCTGAGTAATCACTGTCGTGGTGATCGTACTCGATCGGCTCGTCTGAGTACTCTAAGAGGTTTTGGGCGTACTTGACCGGGCTTTGTGCCCAATATGGACAGTGTTCTGCTTCGTAGAGAGCAGCTGATTCCTTAGAGGAATAACCAAATCGAACTGAAAGTTGATACTCAGCCATTTGCGCCTAGGGATAGCAGGACAAGTAGTGAAACCAAAAGCAGCTTAGAAGGGTCTAGAAGCGCAAGGGCATGGGGATGGCAATCTTTAAAATGTACGGGGAGTAAAGATAATTTTAGACGGTGTATAGTGCGCCACACGATTAGGGGCACAAAAGTGGTTAAGTTTCAGGAGAGGATGAAGCCAGGAAATGGACTGATGCCCCCATTCCATGACTCGACCCCAAGCCGCGCAACCCATTGCGGGCACAAGTTGATCAATATCGATCTCTGACAACGTGGGGAAAGTAAACCATGTGGGATGCAGGACGGGTTGGGTAGGCAAGGGAAAATGCGAGGTGCAGTTGGACAGGACCACAGAAAAAAGCAAGCAACGGAATTCACGCCAGTCGCGTGTGATCTAAGCCGACGAAGATCGTTCGGGGGGGGGGGGGGGGAAGTTTGAGGGAATCAACAAAGAACAGCGAACAAACCTTGATGGGGAAAGACTTCGACCAGCACTTGGACTAGGTATCGGAGGCTGCAATTTGGTCAATTTATGGCCGGCAAATGCGGCAGACTGGATCTAGATACCTTGACTGCTGAAAGTAAGGGGTAGGATGGTATGTATGTATACTACTAAGTACTACTAGTAGTAGCTGAAGAGCAAGCAAGAGGAATGAATGGATGAATGAACGCCCATGTCATCACCCGATTGGGCATTGTCCCCTTCCCTATCAGGCCACCGCCTTTGCTCCCAAACCGGTATAGCCCTTGGGCTCCAGCTCGATTTACATACAAGCATTTGTCAATAATCCAAAGTGTTCCTCGAATACCATCATGTTTAACTATCAAATCCCACGGGGAGTCCTACCATTAACAGAGTTTAGCCCCACAATGCGAAGATCAAATAGTATCACTCGGGTTGAGTCATACTCATTTGTGATGGCATTATATATTGTGCGCTATGATCTCGCATCCATTCCACTCGAGGGCTGCGGCTTGAAGTTATACGAGGGAACGTATTTAGGGGCTTGCCTCGACGCGTGTCTCAGAAACATTCGACATTTTATAACTCTCTTATTCTTGTAAGTCCGATCCTCGGACATATACGCCAGGCCATATCTAGAGGCTCAGAGCTTGATGCCCAATGTTTACCTAGTAGCTGGCCAAATCCAACTATGTAAATAGAAAGCATAAATCGCTGGGCCACTTACGGGCCGTATTCGCTTGATCGGTATCCAATCTCTAGTAATTGATTGGTGCTAGTACTTACTAGGTAGCTCAGATTCTCTAGGTATAGGTAATAATCACGTGCAATTCTATACATTATCATTTTTCATTTTCAATCTTCAGCCAGAAGACAAATCACAAGTTTAGTGAATAAATTCAGAAACAGACGCTGGTACTTCTTCTTCATATACTCTAGTCTAAAAGTACTTTGTTGAATAAGTTCCCATCTTACGAAGACCATACTCAATGGAGTGCAATAGCGTCATAGGGCGTCCCCACCTTGTCCACTTCAAGTTCTCTCCCCTCACGCCGCTCACTAAGCAATAGTAACACCGCACGTATTTTTTTCTCTTCCCCCTCTTACCCCTCTCCCCATGTTTGCTTTTCGTGCTCTTTCTTCCTTTCGAACATCCTCTTCCAGGGTCCTCAACCTAAGGTTTTCTATCTTATCAGGTAGGTCACCATGCCAAAGCTTAGGCTAAGATTTACCCCACTGGTGGTCTTCAGCTACTTACAAATCGATGCAGGAACCAATAGATATCTCGCAACCATGGCGACGGATACTTCCAAGTATAAGCTCAATCGTTAGTCGGTTTCCAATCCATGGAATGCGAATGAAAGGCTGACAATGGCTCTACCGGAACAGACACTATGCTCCGGGTCAAGGACCCGAAGAAGTCCCGTGAGTATCCTTGCATCATGGTGTCATTGCTGGCTTGAATACTGAAATATTCTACTCCAGTGGAATTCTACAAGTTCCTCGGACTTACTCAGATTCAACAACTCGATTTCCCCGAAAACAAGTTTTCGCTCTACTTCCTCGCGTACAACGGCCCCAAGTCTCTGCAGGGTGACCGTCACTGGACGGACCGCCACGCTGTTCTGGAGCTCACCCACAACTATGGCACAGAGAATGACCCCAACTACAGCGTAGCCAATGGCAACACGGAACCCCATCGCGGCTTTGGTCATATTGCAATCTCTGTTGATAACATCGAATCGGCCTGCAAGAGAATTGAAGACGCTGGCTATCCTTTCCAAAAGAAGCTCACTGAGGGGCGCATGAAGCACATTGCTTTCGCCAAGGATCCTGACGGTTACTGGGTCGAGATTATCCGTCGTCAGGACGAGGATGTGGGTACGACGACCGATACCGCCAACTACCGACTCAACCACAGCATGCTCCGCGTGAAGTGCGCAGAGACCAGTTTGAAATTCTACCAAGAAGTCATGGGCATGACCCTTTTGCGAACCTTTGAGAATAAGGATGCAGGCTTCAATCTTTATTTCTTGGGATACGCTGCCGGTAATGCCAAAGTGCAGGAGGACGCCAAGAATCCCGTGGCTGAGTGGGAAGGTTTGCTCGAGCTCACCTGGAACTATGGAACGGAGAAGCAAGAAGGTCCTGTCTACCACAATGGTAATGCTGAGCCACAAGGATTCGGCCATATCTGTAAGTGACCTTCTCTTTGCCGATGTCATCATAGAGCTAGAAGAGCCCTTACCACTGACACTACGATACTTGGGGTAGGCGTTTCTGTTGACGATCTCAATGCTGCCTGTGATCGCTTCGAATCATTGAAGGTGAACTGGAAGAAGCGGTTGACTGACGGCCGGATGAAGAACGTGGCCTTTGTGCTGGACCCCGATGGATACTGGATCGAAGTGATTCAGAACGAGGCACTTAAGCGCACCAGCAATTGGTAATGTCACGCTAGCTGTTGAGCTCTGTAGATCAATGTTCGTATAACGGGAGCGTTCGTGTAACTATTATGTATACATGTTCAATGTCTATTGAACGTAAGACATTGCACTGGATCACCTGAGAGCGGGAAATTTTACCTCAGGGTGGATAGTGATGAGTGTTGCGTCGAGTCTCATAGGGCAACTCTGGGGTGCAAGTGGGGCCACTCCCCGCCCAGTCAGAAGCCATCAGCTCCCATCGTTCCCAGACTTCCCCAGGAACCAAGGACCGAACAGCTTTTTGCGCGGCCATGCTGGGCGACTTCATCATTCCCACAAATCTTGCTATGGACATGTATTCTGCTAAGCCATCCTCTGTAGATGTCGGCTGACCCATGATTTCTCTTCGTTTTGTGAATTAGCCGCCCCGGTTGCTTCTGAAAACCGGAGAATATTTCGTCTCCCCCACGCTTCCCGCCACACTACTACCGGTGCGATGGAGCCTCTGACAGAGAAGCCCAAGAGGGCGCCTCGCAAACATGTCACTACGGCATGCGTTCCTTGCCGGGAGAGCAAGATCAGGGTATGGTGGCCCTCATGTTCAAGATGTTTTCATCGATCATCACATGACCTATATTGTATCCAACAACTGACGGCTCTTGACTAGTGCGACGGAGCTACTCCGCATTGCCATAACTGTGAGAGGAAAGGCAAAGATTGTAAATACCAACACGGCGATGACAAACGGAAGTATGTTCAGCTCATCTTATGTCTACTGCTGGTCAATTTTGGAACACATTTCGTGTCTTGAGCACAGCAGATTTCGCGTTCTCGAGAAGGCAGGCAAAGCTTGTGATCTATGCTCGCGCACCGCAGACAGGCGCTGACTAGCTTTACTCCAGGGTGTCTCTTCGTGCTGCCACAGAGCTATTTTCTGCCAGAATAGATCAACTGTGCCAGTTCATTTATGACCATGGCCTGGAACCGCCCCCAATGAAACCTGAGGATGAGGCGGGGGTTAATAGAGTTTTGGATACGCTACAGATCCCTCGCGGGCTAGCGAAGAAAAGAGACACTAGCGTAGCTAATGAGATAATCTCTCTTCCGCAAAAAGCTGTTGCGCATTCACCCGCGCACAGCAGTCCCTCAGCTATGCCGGATGCAAATGAGCGCGCCCCGGGGATTCCTTCACCGCCACAGAATGCGTTGTCTAACCAAAAACTCGTCCCTTCAGCTGAGAAAGGTCGAGATACAGTAAATTCGTTCGGGATCAACTCGATTCCCACCAGCCATTATGTTCCTGCGAATTGGGGTTTTACACTTCCAACGGCGGAGAGCTTGGACACGATCTATGCCAATCTAAATGATGGTACTAGTCTTTCTCAAGAAAACAGTCTTAGTCCAGAAAGTCTGCAGTTGACTCCAGATATGCAGCAGCAGCCCGGAGAGCTGCTCAGGCAAGCGCGTCACGATAGAGAGTATGAATCAGACAGCGGCGACGAAGATGAGGCGGAGAAGGACGTTATCGAGCAAATTTCAAATCGCATTGGTACTCTAAAAATTGCGGGCGATGGTCACTTACGCTTTTATGGAGCGACATCGAACCTCAATCTGGTAGACGTTTCGGCAACCCAACAGCGCCAACGTCCTGATGCGCGCACAGTCCGCCATGATGGTCAGGATATCCTGAACCATTTACGAGTTGGACAGCCCGTTGATCAAGCACTTGAAGACCATCTTGTGGAGCTGTATTTCACTTGGCAGAATACAAGCACCTATGTGGTCGATAGAGATATGTATATGATTGCTAGATCGAAGTGGAGGAATGAGTATGATGACACGCCATTTTATTCGGAAGTTCTTACGAACGCGATGTATGTTCCATGTTAGACACCCGGCGGTATGCAGACTAACGAGAAGTTAGGTGTGCCATTGGAAGTGCTTTTGAAGCAAGATATCATCCTACATTCATCACTTTTCCCAAATCTCTGTCAGAGTTCTTCGCAGACAGGGCGAAAGCGCTTCTAGAGATTGAGCTGGACTCTCCCTGTGTTGCCACAGTACAGGCGCTTGTAATTCTGAGTTGCCATGAAGGGTCTGCGAATCGTGATGCTCGTGGGTGGCTGTATAGTGGTATGTAGGAAATGCTGATAATCGGAGGCATACAACGCTGATGCTGGTTTAGGGATGTCCACAAGGCTTGCGTTTGACCTTGGACTACATATTGACATGACACCATATGTTGAGAAAGGAGAAATAGGAGCCTTTGAAGCTGACGTGCGGAGAATAGCTTTCTGGGGAAGTTACACTGCCGATCAGTATGTTTGCTTGACCCGTAGCGTCATTTCTCAAATGTCTGACATTGTTATAGTTTCTGGGGCTTTTATCTAGGAAGACCATTTCGAATGAATGCGGGAGACATCACCGTCCCGAAGCTTGCGTCCAATTTAGGCGCAGAGAAAGAAAGCACATGGTATCCTTATGGACTTCCATCGAAATCGGACATCCTGAAGCATGGTCTAAGGAATCCAAATGAATTGATCAGCAGACAATTTGCCGTTCTGTGGGAGATAATCTCACCCGTTGGTCATATTTTGTAAGCGCTCAATTCCTTGAAAGCATGGTATATTGCTATTGGTTTTCATCATGTGTATTAACGCGGTGCAGGTATGGTTGCTCCGATATCCCTCGGCATGACCTTCAAAGGTTGTGCCATAGGGTAACAGATGACTTGTTTGCCTGGAAAGCAAATTTGCCATCTATTCTGGATATTAAACTTGATAACGACACAACTCCTCAACTCCCCCAACTTCTAATGCTTCAGTATGTCTATGCGTTCTGTCGGAATAAAAAGATCTTTAAATACATAAGCTAACTTGGGTGCAGTATGCAATACCACCAAATTGTGATTTTCACGCATAGACCGTGGGTTTCGAAAAGTTACATCCAGCCGCGCGCTCCTCGTCAGGGACCGGGCTATCACCATGCTCGGCGAATGTGCATCGAGTCTTCGACGGCGATCGCACGGCTGCTCCATATCTACGAGAAATCCTATACATTCCGTCGCATGAACAACCAAGTCGTGGCCATTATATTTAGCGCGGCTTTGATGCTCCTTTACGTCACAATTTCAAACACTTCCACTTCTGGCAGAAGCCCCAACGATAACAACAATAACAATGCAGAAATGGTTGCTTACTTGAATCTTTGCTTCCGTGCATTGGACGAACTGGGCCAGTCGTTTGAAAACGCCAAACGGACCCGTGACTTCCTGGTCAGTCTACAACGAAGGTGGCAGGCCCATATGCGCAGGTCAGGTTCAGCTTTGAAGCGCCAAATAAGCAACCGACCATCATCGCAACATCTAGTAGGCATCGGCTCGGACGCAGATGCTTCCAGGAAGAAGACACGAATCACTGCTCCAAGAAACCAACTCAACTATCCAGTCTCTGTGACAGCGACATCACAGGGTACTAACGCCATTCCTAACCAGCTGCAGCCGCAAGCGCAACCTTCTGGGCAACATCCTCTCGACACGACTCAGCAAATCGGGGTGCCTGGGGAGTTCGACTGGATTCGCAATTCTGACTTGCAGTTGCTTTCGGGAAACTTTGGAGATAGTAGTTTCTCCCAGCTTGGTAACGTTAATACCTTCGGGGAGGACCCTACATTGCCTAGTCTTTCCGACATTGAGCCCTGGTGGGATACTCCAGGTGGGAACACCTTCCCGGGACCTTCTTTATAGACATTATAATATAGAAAGTAATACGTGTTGTCATATCTCTCGACATGGTGCTTGATCTCAAATAGGTTGCAGGGCGTATATAAGCGCATTGTATTTCTGCGCTTCTTTTGGGTTTCCAGTATCGGTGCTATAACATCCTCTATAATCAGGTTCCTCCCTTGGTCGTCCCTAGAGTTTTAGAATAAGGGTAAGGTGGTTCTTCGGCCGCGGCCTGTGCTTCAAGTAATAATTGCACAAAACATGATGCTAAGGCGACGTGATAAAATTCCCATCTGTAGCAAAGTAGATTGTATATGCTTAATAAACTAACCTTTCCAAGAAGAGCTCCTATGGCTCAGTTGGTAGAGCGCATGACTAGTAATCATGAGGTCCGCGGTTCAAATCCGCGTGGGAGCATTCGCATCTCTTTTTGCTGTTTCCCTTTCTTGCTATCTTGTTTTTACCGTCTCAATCGCTCTTTGGCGCCTTTGATCTCACTTCTCAGGATCTCAACTATCATTGGGTTGGTTTGTTGGTTAGCATGTCCCGCGATTCCCCTTCTGCAACATATTATCCACCACTCATAGCACTGCTCTGTCCAGCGGCAGACCACGTCTCAGAAGGGACTTCACGCTGCGCGACTTGCTTCTCAAAGCCTTCTCGTGACCCCAGAAGCATGTCTGACGCATGATATCGACTATACCATGACCCTGTCGGCGTAGGACTGAGCGCAGGGAACAGTTCGCCTTGCCTCATGGTCACCGTATGTAAACATGAGACAATCACCCATCTTTGCCAACGACGAGTCATCCCCAGGGTAAAGTCACTTGTAGCTTTTCAGTGGGCCGACTGCGGCAAAGTGGAAGCCACCTCGCACGGCCACCGCAGTAATCTAAACCACACGGCGCCCATCGTCAAGAGGGTCTTGCCACGACCAGGAGGGTATTCGGCTCCGGACCAGAACCACAATTAGGTTGAGTACGAGGCCCCCGAGAGTTCGTATTCGGAAAAGGCCCGTTCATCGCCATTTTCCTCTCTTCATCGTCATCGTACAACTCCCCCAGAGTCAGCAGGTTGTCTCCCGGACCCGGATATCGCAGTCTAGTAAGATACTCGGGAAACAATTCCGGTCCATTCTTCCCAGGCGATCGAAGTATAGAGAGGAGCGGTGATGAGAACGCATCAAAATATTGTTTTTGGAGTAGCTAAAAATACCCCTTTTCGCGCGTCAAGCAAGGTGAGCAAATCCTGTGGGGAGGCCCTCGCCACGGTACGACTACTACTAACTGTGGTTGTTGATGCTGATTGATAACATCGGGCGCAGCACTCGATTAGCGCCGTCCAATCACGGACCGGCTCGATCGCTGCTACTGCATTGATCATCTGTGCTTCTGTAAGCGCTAGCATTGATTCTCAAGAGCCGCCGATGTGGATGCCTAGGGTGCCTACGTGCACGGGCTGGAGGTTCGGCTGGACCCAGTTGAGGGTTGAATAGTGGTAGTGGTGCGCGGGTTCTTTCGTGGGGCTGGGGATTGAATTTCTCAGACCTGGACGACAATTGATTGTTACGATTGCGGTGTCTGGATTAAAACGGTTTCGGTGGTTTTATGGTGTGGTACCGGACTAGAGTCCATGAATAAAGAGCCCGGTGGTAGATGGATGATTACTTTGTATGGTTTTGAGGTGGGGACGGTGGTTGTGTGATACTGGGTCTTTGGTTAGTCTCGGGTCATTGATGTTGGGGGTTACGGGTTGCTTACTTTGAGGATATGTATCCGTTGTTACCTACGGGAACTGAATGACTGAGACAGGAAGATGAGACGAGTCTCGTGCTCTTGTAAAAACCGAATCAAAGACGTCGTGTGACAGGCGAAGGGATAGCAATGCGCAGTGCATCGCTGCATGTCTCGTATACAGAGGAAGTTCGGACCGAACGAGCGGTCGCGGGAACTTTCTTTCGACACGAGTATTACTTTCAACAGGCCATAAAGGATGGCGGAGGGTGCAACTGTTATATACCAGAATAGAAATAATGGACGTTGTTGTTGTGATAAGAGTCCTGTTCCATGGATGGGACCAGGGGAATGACTTAATAAAACGGGATGATGTAACTCACTCTCCGTTGTATGCACACAAGGGGACTTGCATTCTTCTGGTTTTCATGCCCCTTGCCGATCGCTCTTGGAATCTTCCTAGAACCTTGTTACCCCTAAGCAGCGCCTCTTCTCAGGGTTTATTCGCCTGTGAAAAATACGCTAGCCTCCGGCTGGGCAATGACCCTCTATATCAGCTCAGCCTCTTCTCCCAAGGCGTCCCGGTTCGTTCGTCTATTTATTGTGGTGCTGAACCCGTTTTATTTTATTTTATTTTTGAACCAATTCATGCAGAGAGGATTACCTCAAGATATTGTTCAGTATGGCCGACCCACAAGAGTCTCTTGTTGATGTTGTTAAACAGGACAAGTTTTTCGACATCTCAGACGATCAGTTCCTCGATCTCTTAAAAAATGCCTTTAAGGCTGAGCTCAATCATCTAAAGAATGCAAGTCCCACCGTGGAATCCGGTGCAACGAGGAATTGGGAGTGGACACCATCACAGAGAATCTTCGGGGAGGATTTCCACGAAGTGAACCGAACACTAACCAGCATGTTGGCCGTCAAATGGGTCATTGCGGGGGAATATGAGACGTTCACAAGTGGCCAAAATAACAGGAAGCTCCAGCGGGACTCTTTCAAGGATCTGCGGTGGTTCTTTCTCTCTCGATTGCATGAACCAGATGATATCTATGCTCTTATTGTTGCAATTGCCATTGACGATATCGGGAAGGACAAGGCTCTTGCTGAGGAGGTGGGAATCCCGGAAAAGAATCACGGGGAAGTGCTACTCAAAGCCGTGGAGAGGGGGTTAGTGCCTGCGTTGGAAACCGTCACAGACCAAGTCAGGAAAAACAATATCGTCCAGAGCCTGAAGATCGGCGCGAAACTTGATATTTCGCAAATAGTCCAGGGGGAAACAGTCCCGCACAGCATGCTTGCTCTGAATGATTGCCAGAAGCTTCACGAAGCATTCAATATCAAGGCTATGGTAACGTTTCTGGACGTGGGAGGGGCTGCTGCGCATAGTGACCCGCGCGGATGCATTGTGATGACGCAACCGATATTCAGTCACTACATGAAGACGATCGAGCTCTTGGATGAATATCGCAAGATGGAAAGCCCCGACTGGCCTGAATGCTACGACAAGTATCTGGCTTACCGTGCTGATATTTTGGCGGCCGATGGGTTCGCTTCACTATCTACCAGCAACTCAGAAGACCGTGCGCTTCTTCGACTTCTTTGTATGGGACGAGTGGAGACCAGGGCACAGGCAGAGCAGTTTCGGACTGCTTTTTCGAATTTGCCATCTTCTGCAAAAACGGATTTGGTGAAGGGACTGAGTGTAAACGGCATTGAAGATGGTACCGCCATTCTCCCCTACTACGCACCCGGTATCCTGTCAGAGGTGCTGAGGGATGTACCTGAAGGAAAAATTGTCCAGTACCTGAAAGCCTTCATGCACTTCCTGGCTGGAGTGTATGATGGCTCCAAACCTGAGCCTGGCAAGCCGGGTGCACTTGAGGAACGTGACTTGGCCCCGATGCAGGATATGGTTAAAAGCCCCGAATTCAAGGAACATCCTGAAATCTTAACGAGGTTCAACTTATCATAGAGGGCGTTCAGATGATGCTTGTTTACTTTTCTTTTCATTTTGTTGTCCTAGCCTTCGCAGGGCCTCTTTTGCGCTATATTTGTTTAACGGGGTTGAAGAAGTTGTCCTTGGGTATGGGAAGTTAATCGCCTGGTTTCATGACCTGCTGATGCTATTGAATTATTACTGGCAAAATATGGCAATGAGATGATGATAATGATGATGATGAAAAATGAATGGTCGAAGAGCTAAAATAACAATCTATTCACGTGGTGGCTCGACTCGGGAAACACCATTGCTATCAATCGCTAAGACGCCAAAGAAAAATCCCGATTTTGATTACCCAAGATCATAGAATTAGTTGGTTTCCAGTCGACTAAAGGATGCACTCTTCAGGGGATCGTCCATATCAAGCGCCGCACCAGTGTCTCCCTCAGATACGGAACGGAATACTTCAAGCGACAACTGTGGATCTTTGGAGTAGACCCGCAAGCCTACGACACATACGGCATTCCAAGGGTCACTGGTGGTCTCCTCCAGACAGCCATTGGATATCAAGTGTGCAGGCTTCGGCTCTGCTGGCTCTTCAGGGGGCATATCAAGGTCAGGATCAAACTCGAATCCCTCCAACATGTCCAGGTCTTCATGGTACGACGAGAGACTTGAGTACGTGGAGTCTAGAGTCGACTGTCCTGGCTGTCCTTTCCCGGTGATCTCGGCTTCGGAAACATGAACCCCGTTGCACTGGATGATCGGCACACTGCCATTCCTTGTATGCTTTGTACCAAAGCCATCACCTGAACCGCCGCCCAGTTCTACCGGAGACTGTACCGGGCCGTCAGTGAGAATCTGCTCGATGGCTTTGTTTCTAACAGCGTTGCTATTGTTTCTTGCAGAGAGCCTCTCTGTCATTCTCTGTTTCCGGGCAGTCATCTTCTGTTCCCGAATCCATTCTTTTTGCAACTTTTTCCTGGTAGCCTCGATCTGCTTCTGTCTCTCTGCTGCCTTGCGACGATTTTCGAGTTCCTCGCGTGCCCGCTTCTCATCCTCTGACTCGGTTACCATTCCCTTGGCGTGTGCCAGATCGTAGGAGAGACCGATTTGGACGAGTTTCTCTCGCTTGATCGGTGCTAAACGGCTTACCGCTTCCTCGGTCGATTCCATCTCGCCGTTTCTGTACGCCGTGACTTTCATCAGTACATGGTAGCGGCCAGGCTCGAGATCGACTTCTGCGTTCACGGATCGACTGATCAGGTGGCTGCTTTGGCTGCGCACCATGTAGTCATCTTCACCTTCCTTTTGCACCCGGAACTTAAGGACGAAGCCGTATTCACCAGCTAGTCCCCTGAAGTAGCGCGCGTCCAACTTTTTCATGTTAGCGGGGTTTCTTGCAAGCCATGTGAACCAATGCAGCCTGGGTGCAGGAGCTTACTTGGGAGAGGACAAGGACTACTGGGCCTGCTTGCGTCACGTTCACCATGAATTTAGTGCTGTGGTAGTCGGCAGACCATGGCACATTCACGGTAGTCCATTGTTGTGCGATCGACCATTCGGGCCCAAATAGACGGGTGCGATCGAAGTGCTGATACTTTTTCAGAAGGTCGTTATAGGAGATCCAGAAGAACTGTGACATATGTTGTTTAGCATGCGTCCAGTAGTATGCCAGATTCGAGGAACCATACACCATCGTTACCGAATTTATGTCCTAGTTTTTCCATCCACTCAGGTGTCCATTGCTCTGACCCATCACTCCATGCGCCAGTCCATTCTTTCTTACCCCAAGGGTTCCTAGGTTGATCAGCTAGGGATGCAGTGTCATAATCTCGGATAGATTACCTTAGACGAAGCAAGCGCTCTCCATCAATTTCCTTTGCCTCCATAATGGAGTACGAATGGTTCTCGGATATACCCTTCCTGTCTCTTGGAGGGCCGCGATACTTCGGGTCCAGCCAGTTAGAGAACAGACCGGTACCACAACCAAAGAGGAACTCTTTGTTCACTTTCATAAGCTCTTCCTCCCAGAACCTGTCTTTGTCTAGGATGCTGCTCGACAAGATCTCGGAAGTAACGCCGCCAGTTAAGTCTTCAATAGCCTCCCTGCGCAATGTCAGTTTCCCATAGGATCCTTAGATAGGGAACAAAATCACTGACCCTACAAAACCGCCTTCAATGGCTGAGAAATCTCCATGGGCTTTTGCATAAGCCTTTTCAAGCAATGGCAGCCAAGTTTCGTTGTCATCTACACACCGGGCGAAGTACAGAGCTCGCGATCCAGTCTGCCAGACCTTGCGATACTCTTCTTCTGTATCAGCCCGATTGATATCGTCCCAGATTGGTCGCTCATCTACTGATTCATCGTAGTCGGCCGCTCGCAGGTACAATTTGTCATCCACAATACATTGTTGCCATTCACCATCTGAAAAGTGTCAGTGTCGTTCACATCAGCAAATGATTGACAGAAGATATGACGTACCTCGATAGAAGACAAACCCATAGACACCGATTTTCTCATCCCGGGCTACGCAAATCTGCTCAATCAAACCATTTTTATTGCCCATTGTGCAGAGGGCAGCCATGAACCAACAATCACCATCGCGACCTTGGCGCACGTCGGAAGCAGTTGGTCCATTCACAAAGAACCGTGGTTTCTCAAATATTTCCTAAAACCGCCTGTCAGATCACAGCTACCTTTCGATCGCAGCGGCATGTACTGCATAACTTACTGTCACCCGCTTCACACCCCTTGGGCGCATCTCCATATTTTCCTCCTCGAGCGTATCCAGGCAGTTCCTCTTTCCTGACTTGAGATCAACTTCTATATCGAAATGCGGATCTGTATATTTCTGGTTCAGTCGCTCGCACTCTTTCACAATGCGATCGACAGCCCGCCGACATTCTTTTCGGGCTTCCTCATAGGATTTGCCCGCATCTTGGCCCTGGATAACACCTTTCGGTACCCTCTCTGCTTTGGTACGTGCGTAAGGATTATCGGGGAGTACAGTATAGACTCTCCCCGGGAATTTCGAATTAAACTGATTCCAAAATTGTCGCAGGGTTTCCTGCGGCGTTTGACTTGCCCTTCGCTTTCGACCACCTGAGCGTGTTGAAAGTGGTGGAGTGAAAACCATGTCGGTAAGATCGTCGTCGTGGTCCATTTTTGCGGGCCTTTTCTGCGCCCTACTGGGGAATGGTTTCAGGCGGGGTTGTGATGAGTTTGAGATTTGGTGGCAGCATCGAGGGTCACCGATACTGCTAAAGAGATTTTATACGTCAAATGAGACTCTTTTCAGCTCGTAATCCAAGAGAGGTTTAAAAAAAAAA